>NC_044929.1:12912759-13005321 GCF_003576645.1 Ipomoea triloba | reverse complement strand
GGGGGGGGGGGGGGGGGGGGGGGGGGGGGGGGGGGGGGGGGTTGGATATAGTAAACTACGATACAATTGAGTGAAACTTACAAAAAGTTTCATGAATTATTAGATGAATAGGAAGGAATGTATTTCATTACAACTTATTATAATGTTCATAAATAAATTTTTAAAAAATTAAATAAATGATGTCATCTTAATGAACCCACAACATTGTTATAATGAACATATAATAATATTACAATAACAAACGATGATCAATTATATGTTTTTAATAAATGCATGATATAATTTGCCTTATCCTGGACGCTTTAATTAGCATATTGATAAAGTCTTGAAACAATAAATGTATACATTAAATTGTACTAACCCCCATGGGCACAGAACTTGACAAATCTCAAAAAAGTAAAACCAAAAAACAATCAAACAATTTAGGCTACTAAACAAACAGCTATTGTCACAAACTGACTTTTCAGATGCAGTCTATAAACACTATACAACCTTTCTTAAAAAAAAAAAAAAAAAAAAAGACCAAGATTTTACATTCTGCAGAAGACATGTTAACTTACAGAAACTATGAGAAATTTGCCACCACTTGATAACACAAGGACTTCACTAACATGCTCAGGTGTTCCAACTTGCTAGCACTTTGGTAAGCTGAAGAATTTCTGCTTTCATCACTATAATAATCTGTAACATGGATTAGAGGTACGATCTTGAAAATTTTGTAGGCAAATCATCCATTCAAGACAAAGGAGCAGGAAGAAATAATAAGATAATGTCATTATAATAAAGTAGTTTATGGCATTAATTCTGCCAATCTGACAAAAGTTGCAAATAAAGGAGATACGTATATGGCTATATTTTGGTAGCAAGGACATGGAGAAACACCAAATAGGCATCATGGAGGGACATGGAGAAACACCAAATAGGCATCATGGAGGGAGCTCGACGTAATATACTTCATATTTGACAGGTTAAGATTACTGGTACTTTGACTTCTATGTCTACCAAGCATGAATTAAATCTTGGGAATGAAATTATTTATTCAAAACTAAAATTGATGTGGATCCCACAAACAGCAAGCAAAAGACAGATGGATGTAAATTAAAGGCCCCTAAACCCCCTTGTATCAAGAGTTAATAAAAACACGGATAATTTATTCACTGATGTTATTGATATGCCCTTACCTACAAGTTCCTCAATAGGGGAGTCCAATAAAAGATGTGCATCAAAACCGTGTCATTTGTTGCAACATCTTAGAAGCATTAGCCTGTGAAACCAACTGCTCTGAACTTGGAGCTCTTATCATGTGGTTTTGACCAATATGGTCACCCATCCCCTGCCTAATCATCTGCTTAGCATTATTAGCACTTGTGCTTGTTTCAGCATGTGAAGCTTCCATCAATGAGCGTATCTAAGCAAAAATATGACGGTTTCAAAAGTTAACCAACTTGAAAGAAGGTAATATACGTGTGTATGCATAAAGAGAAATAGGAATACCACTCTTTACTTACCACATCCAAGCGCTTTTTGTGAATATCACTTGATGGCTGCAATAAAAGTAAAACCAGTATCATATTTTTTGAGTTCTAGCTCATTACAAGCTACAAGAGTATTGACCTCAGTTCTTCCATACTGCCCTTATTAATAGAATTCCCTAACCCACCAAAGGAAATAAAACAAATATTAATCAAATCAGCAACAGCATATTTTATCATTTTCATTTCTCGGTGGATGGGGTGGAAGGGTGAAGAGGAACAGGTTCTAATTCAAGGCCTCAATTGTGCTCTTAATGACTAAGCCTAGCCTCTTAACCCAGCTCAAATATTAGCACATTAGACTACTTCAGCTGGCCAGTAAAACTAAAGATCTTTTCTTTTACAGATGAATAGCAGAAGCACAAAAATTGAATATACATTTTGGTTGGAATTCAGAATTCAGATAGAGAGATAAGACTTACATGCTCTGATTGCTGTTTCCTCTCCTCACTTGAGAAGCCAGGAATTGTCAAGTGCCAGTTCTTTTCTGTAAAATATTGAGTTAATTACTCCAAGTCTCAATGATTTTCCATCTGATGTTAAATCAAACATAGGGCAAGAATAATATGATTTGACAGTAGTGTATCCATCAACTCACATTCCAAAAAAAAAACACAGGCACTGTACCACTTATATGCATGGATAACCCTTCCATAAAATCATATTAAGTGGTACAGTGCCCTGCCCTGCATTAATTGGAAAGGTTTATTTTACGGCAACCAATTTAAGTGTGCAGTAAAATAAACCAAAGCAAATGCCCTCCATTAGTAATTGGAATGTAATACTTTGCAAGACTTGGCATAATTATAATGAAACTTGGAAGTTATGAAGTCATAAATGTCATGATTCTAAAGAAAATAAATAGACAAACAACACAAATAAGTAAGCCACTGTTGCAGGACAGACCTAGATGCAACAATACATCCTTTGATTCCAGGGTTGATGATTTTCTATGCTTCGCCAAATTGCAAGCGAATGCAGTAACCTGCAATAACCATGCAACAAAAGATTTCTATATATTAAGAAAATGTAAAATGAAAATGATGTGATTTGCATAGATAGCTTTGAATGCCAGACACCAAAAAAGAAAGAAAAAGTATTTCAGAGTCTCACTGAATCAATGAAGTCATCAGCAATCTCTAAAAGAAGATCTTCAACATCAGGATCAAGCTTACCCAGAGAACCCACCTGGACCATTATAAAGATTGATCAGAGCACTTGAAATAATATCCTTATGGGATAAATTACTTGAAGCAACAAAGACATCTTATAACATTACTCTATATGTCAGAAAGTCTCTTGCCAGATATCAGATGCTTAAATTACTAATTTACTTTGATTTTGTATAGAGCTTAAAGTGGAGATAATTTTCAACCTAAAACGAAACTGAACTGATGTTCTTATGGTTTAACTATTATTCATATAGGAAACTTTCAAACAAGTGGATCCAGAGATTGAACCTGTGAAACTAGATCCTGTATTTTTCTCTTCCCAAGAAGTTGGTTGCTTGCTTCAGTTCCCTGGCTTGAGCTTCCCCCAGGAGTGGTGGCTCCAGATGCAGTAACATCTGGTTGTGATCCAGTTAAACTCATCGACTTTTGGCATGTGGGGGCAGCCATATGTGGAGAAGACTGCTGCTGTTGATGCAAAAGCTGCTGTCCAGGCTGTTGTTGCTGCTGGTCTGCTGGCTGCGACTGTTGCTGCGCTGGTGCTGGTGGTGCCTGCTGCTGCTGCTGCATCTGGGGATGCCCCATTTGTTGCTGCTGTACAATTTGGGATAACTGTTGTTGGTTCAAAGCCATTGAATTTTGATGTAACTGTTGACTTGAAGCTAATTGCTGCTGAATAAGTAATTGCCTCTGCTGCTGAAGACGGAATGAAGGGGAATTTGGTGAAGAAGATAATGTAGGGATTTGCTTTAACCACTGTTGCTGAGCTAAAGTGTTCTGTATCATAGCTGATTGAACATTTGGAGTCAATCCAGATAACTGAGGATTCATAAATGACGTCCTTTGAAGGTTCTGGGCTTGTAACGTCTAGACAACATTATGACGCAAAAAAAAAAAAAAAAAAAAAAAAAAAGGTGAGAAGAATGTAGCAGTCAACACGAGCAGAAACTTTAAAACAAAATGTACTGAAGACACTGGCATAATAAATGCTCTTTAATAACCTCCGCCTAGTTAGAAGTTACATCGCCTTAAATGGGAAAAGATCAATGACACCTCATCAATAGGAAAAAGTAAAGGCAGCATAAACTCTATTTTCATATTCTCACCCTTTCAGCCAGTGTATGCATGTAACAAGCCATATAGCAATGGAAATGCTAAAAAGAAGACATAGAAGGTACTTTTACCAAGATTAAGCTTCCCTAAAGTATGCCTTAGATACAAAGTTTTTCACTGCCAGTATGCCAGTAAGACTTGACTCAAATCCTGAACTAGAGTGAATTTAAAAAGTAAAAGTAAGCCTAAGCAAAGAGTACTAGACTAGTACTCTGTATCATATAGTATAGTATAGTATAGTCAGCTTAAGCAGCACAAAATTGTTGGTCTTTTCAGTACTGCACTGAATTGTTGATTTCTAGTGAGAATTCAAACAAGAGTTATAATTTTAATGGTGGAATTAGTCAATGGGGCATGGGATCAACACAGAATATTCTGGAGGTAGAGCTGATCAGCAACTTGGATGGGAAAGAAGCCAAAGAAGAAAATTTCTAGAAATGCCAAAACGTTGAGTAGTATATCCCCAGAAGCCCAGATAGGCTAGAAATTCACCAAACACTATCATGTTGCTTGGGATTGAAAACTATTGAGCAAATACATGGCCTAATATAATCTAAGTAAAACCTAATTTAAGGATATGACTGCAACTAAATTCTTTAAAAGGTTTGCTACAAGTTTACCAATACTATGAAGTGAAAGAACCAAAAAATAATAATAATAATAATAATAATAATAAATAAATAAATAAATAAATAAATAAAAGAAACATTGCAAAAGTAGATTCTACCATAATGGATGCATACTAGCAAAATATTAAAATAAATACCTGATTGGAGGTGAGCGGAGTTTGCTGAGACACTTGTTGCCTCAGGTGGGCCTGGTTCATCCTTTGCTGGGCATAAAGGGATCCATTGGCTCTAAGTTGAGAGCTCAAATTTAGAGGTCCCATCATCCCCATTGCCTGAATTCCCTGCAATGGCTGCCCATGGGAGCTCCCTGGGTGCGGCTGAGATCCCTGCACCAAACCAGTCTTCTGCCGAGGCTGCACCAAGAAGCAAAACCACTTCAGAAATGCACAAAGAAACAAACTTTAACTCTCTCTCTCTCTCTCTATGTGTGTGTGTGTATATATATAGTAATGAACTTCCTTACAAAATACATGTACCACGCTAATATCACTCATCAAAATACAGAAATATTATTAACAAAAGAGGCCTTTTAGCACTAGGATGGCACCACCATTCCAGCAAAACTCACAAGATTATAATGACTATCTCTATGGGTCAAGCTCATATTCCCGTATGCTTAGATTAAGGTTCTGGAACAGGATCAGGTAAACACACATCTGACCTTTTCTACGTGTCAATGCTCAATTTCAAACTTGGAACTATATGCTAGGGGAATATAGTGTTGTTAAACAAATAGTGAATGCAGATGAATAAATAAGCAACTTCCATACCGCAGACAAAAATTGAGACTGCAAATTAAATTGGGCAGTCGCAGCAGCAGCAGCCATGACATTTTGTCCAGGTAACATGGAGAGTTGCCCGGTCTGTCCTATCAATGCCGATCTAGATAAATTCCCACTGCCAACCATCTGCCCCATTTGTTGCTGTTGGGGATTCTGCTGCTGCTGTTGTTGTGATTGCTGCTGCTGTTGCTGAGGTACACCACCACCTCCACCACCAAAATTCATCTGCCCGTAAAGCCCAGCAGCCATTTGCTGTCTCGTCATACCAAACTGCTGCTGCTGTTGCTGTTGCTGTACTTGACTCAACCTCGACATTGAGGGCGACCTCTGCAAGCTTTGCTGCATCTGAAAATTAGACGCCATGGCAGCCGCCATCATATTATTATTGTTGTTACTGCTACTATTGTTATTGTTGTTGCTATTACTACTCTGCTGCTGTAGCTGCTGCATTTGTTGCTGCTGCTGCTGTTGTTGTTGTTGCTGAAGCATCTGTGGCTGTTGTTGCGATGGGGTCATGGGGATTTGTGGGAGGTCAACGGATGGCGAGTGGGAAATTGAATTTGACGGCGAGGGCATGGGGATTCCAGTATTCGACACTGTCCCAGCAGCCCCGGCCGCAGCAACCGTTTGTAACTGCGTGTTCGACGCTTCCATAACTTGGTTTCCTGATTGCAGTGGCAGAGCCAGAAATTAAGTTGAGTGGGGCAAAGAAGCAAATGTAAAATGAATTCAAAACTGTTCAAATACAAAATATCATATATGAATAAGATTGTTCAAATACAAAATATCATATACGAATAAGATTGTTCAAATACAAAATACATTATAAATTACAATATAAGGTTTATGATGAACTACGGGATAATATTCATCTAAGCTCTCCCATATTTTGAAACCGGTGTAGAATTGCTTCATTGGAAACTTGATCAAAAATACCTTTCTCAAGATATGGCACTACCTTGACTAGATGAATCCTCAAAAGTTGATTTTCTTTTAAAGAATTTTTCCATAACAAATCAACAAATCAATAAATCACTAATTAGCTAATTAACTAATAACAAATTAGAAATCAAACAAAATTGGGCAGTGAGTAGCAAATTGGCAATACGGCAGTGACAGTAAGCAGTCCAACCAAGAGCAACAAAATACAAACTTGTGTCAATTAGGGCAAAAACTAATAATTTAAAAAAAAAAAAAACACACACAAAATTGGGCAGTGATTGCGGCAGTGAGCAGTCCAAGAGCAACAAAATACAAGCTGTGTCAATTAGGCAAAAACTAATAATAAAAAAAACACACAAAATTGGGAGTTGGGACAATTAGGGCAAAAACTATCAGCAATTAGTATCAATTGAATTAGGGCAACATCAAAATTAGGGAAATTAATGCAAAAGAAAAAAGAAATTAGGGCAAACAAAAATTAAAAAAATTAGGCGAATAAATTATTGAAATTAACCTTTATAGTTCAAGACTTCAAGGGGTGAGATTGTGAGGAGTTGATGTTAATTACTTAATTAGTAAATAGTAAGGGAAGAATCGAAGAAGGTAGAAGAACAAACCTGGTGGGCTGTGGTGTCGAGCAGTCGAGGGCTGAGAGGCCGGAGGCGGACAGGCGGTGGCGTCAGCGTCGGCGAGGGGTGGACCGGCAGCGGCGCAGCGCCGTGGACCGGGGTGGACTGGCGACGGCGCGACGCAGTGGGAGGCGAGGGCGAACGAAGAAAACGGGAGCCTGGACTCCGGGAGGAAAGATGAACAAATGAAAAAAAAAAATTATATATATATATTAGTATGAGAGAGAAATACGGAGTACAAATTTTCAAACAAAAGAAAAGGGTGCATAGAGATGATGAATAGATGTACGATTTGAACACTAAGTAAATAGTTTTACACTGCAACTCAATTCTTCCCCCACAAATGGTCGGGATCGGATGGCAATTTTAATCCGCCTTGTGGATATTCATCCGAATTCACTCTGTATAGATGGAGTTTTTTTTGGGTGATGGTGGATGGCGTGTTGGGGGTGGCATTAAAAAAAGTAAACACGTTATGAGTCGTGTTCTATGTAAAGACACGCTTAGAACCCCACCCAACATCACCATGTGTGTGTATATGTATATCGAAGAGAAAAATTCACTAAGAAAACCTTTTTATCCTCTATCGTGTTTTGCCCGAGAAAAGAAGGAAAGAGTATTGACAGAAAGATTAGGCAGCGGCAGCGGTAATTTTCTATGAAGAAGAGGAGGAAGAGGAAGAAATTTAGTTGGCTTGAAAATAAATTTGAATGAACGCTATCAGATAAATATGTTACCTCGAAAATTGGATCTTTTAGAGTAGAGAAAGAAGTTTGAGAGAAAACCTGTGTTATGAGAAATAGGTTTCTAGAGAAGCTAACTGGAAGAGGAAGAGGGTTTCCGGTGGCAGAGATGAGATGTTTCTTCCCACTGGACAAGGTGACTTCGTGGAGAGGGAGCCGGTTCGTGTCCGTTGGAAACCAAGTCCGACCCAATTGTGCATCAAACAGGGCTCGAAAATCATTCATACTCCATCAAGCATTATTACATGAACCATGGTCTATACGACTGAGTGGACCATAAATAAAAAAGTATAATTTTAATATGAGTTTATTAACGCTAAAGATCTTGTGTTCTAGTGGCACCCGGTGTCCCGGTTTACACTCCCACGGATGATGGGAGTGGGTTCAAGGCTATGAACAGATACTACATTGTAAAAAAAAAAAAGTTTATTATCAAAATGGTCCATCAACTATTGCAAAATTATTAATTTGGTCCTCAACAATTTTTCGTGCCCAATTAAGTCCCCCGACTTTGAAAAATTTAACCAATTTGATCCTCCGTTTATTTTGCCGTTAAACATCTGTTAAATCAGGACTAAATTGGTAATTTTGCTATAGTCAAGGACCAAATTGGTAATTAATTTAGTCAATGGGCCAAAATTGGTAATTAATTTTTCACTAAAATGGTCCCTTGACTATAGCAAAATTACCAATTTGTTCCTGATAATTAATTTTTCACTGAAATGGTCCCTTGACTATAGCAAAATTACCAATTTGTTCCTGATTTAACGGATGTTTAACGACAAAATTAACGGAGGACCAAATTGGTTAAATTTTTCTAAGTCGATGGACTTAATTAGACACGAAAAATTATCGATGACCAAATTGGTAATTTCTTAATAGTCAAGGGACCATTTCGGTAATAAACTCTTTTAATATACTAAAAATACATTATTTGTGTACATAAAGTACATTATTGAAAGCATATTTGCATAGGCGCTAGGTGCTAATCGGGCGGTAGACTAGCGCCTAGCGCCCGCCACCTAGGTGAGGCATAGGCGCCACCGAAATATCAGCCGGTTGCGATGGGAAGCGTCTAATGAGCACAAGACCACCCTAAATATCGATGGCAGTGTTAAAACTGGTATCAACAAAGCTGGTTGGGGTGGTGTCTTGAGAAACAACAAGGGTGAGTGGATAGAATGGGTTGCGGGCAGTACTCAATATGGCGATCCATCTCTGGTCGAAGCTAGTGCAATCGCTGAGGGACTAAAATGGGTGTAGCTTAGAGGGATCCACGACGTGGAAGTCCAGTCTGATGCCAAGAACATAATGCAGTGGATTCATGAAAACTCGGAAGGGCGCGACCCTGTGCGACAATGCATCGATGAGATTAAATGGTGGATTAACAAGGACTGGAGAATCTCATTCAGAGTGATCTACAGGGGGTAAAATGCGGTGGCGAACGACCTAGCGTCGTTTGCGGCGATTCAAGGCGATGGGATGATGGTGTTTGTAGAATGTCCAGTGGTGAGCGAGGACGCATACCTCGAGGATGTGGCACACGTCGTTAGAGCTCGAACAATGGTGGAGGAACAAGACTATTAGCTCCTCAGGGTCCCCCCTCCTTCCTGATTCAAAAATAAAAATAAAAAATACATGCATTAAATAATAAATACTTACTAACTACAAATCAGATTACTATAAATGAGTATAAATTTTCCTTCTATAATTAGTTTCAAAATAAAAGAGTAACATTATAATATTATTGAGCAAATTTCACTTTTAGTCCTCGACTATTGTGATTTGTGACATTGTCATATTTAGTCATATTATTTTAATTTTTTCATATTACATCCCTAACTTTGAATAATTTTCACTTTTAGTCATCGACTATATTGTGACATTGTCACATTTAGTCTTACTCTTTTAATTTTTGCATATTACATCTATGACTTTGAACAACTTTCTTTTTAGTCCTCGACTAGTATGACATTGTCACATTTAGTCTTATTCTTTTAATTTTGTCATATTACATCCATGACTTTCATTTGATTGCCATCATTTATCTTCCGTTAAAAATTCAATTATTTTACCGTTAGAAATATCAGTTACGATATTGAAATACAGAGATATCTTTAAATTGACATATAACAAAGGGAAAAAAAATATGCATACCTATTGTAACTCATATTTCTATGAGTTACGATATTACATCCTTTGATATTTACGATATTTCTAATGTGTTTGAAATATGAATTATGATATGTGTACGGATTTTTTCTTTGTTATTTATTAATTATAACGGTAAAATAATTGAATTTTTAACAGAAAGTCATGGATGTAATATGACAAAATTAAAATAATAGGACTAAATGTGGCAATGCCATAATAGTTGCGGACTAAACGTAGAAGTTGCTCAAAGTCATAGATATAATATGACAAAATTAAAATAATAGGACTTAATGTAACAATGCCCTAAACCCTAAATATTTTTGAACTCCCCCACGGTATAATTTCATCCCAAAATTGCGTACATGATTTTTTTTTGAATACTACTGACTCTATTACAATGCAGTATCTGTTCATAACTACTTTCTCAACCTATTGAAGCACAAGAGTCAATATTGCCCCACTGAGGCTCGAACCCACCACCTCCCGTACATGATTTGGTTTGCGAAGAGTACAGTTATATATCTCAGCCGCCAAAACATCCAATTGAATTCCAAGGCAAGTAACGATAAGAATGGGTGACTTGTAAAGGTAAATCCACTTAATTTGCTCCAAAAATATATTAAAGAATCGGCTGAAATTTCTTATTAATTTCACGTACTCAGACTTATTGGGTACATAGTGGCAAATATGTATTTATCACATACGATTACTTCATATTCAACTTTTTTCCCTAGTCTATTCTATTCTGGCGAACGCAATAGTGTCTTTCCCATTATGAGCTTTCCTGTAGAAATGCTTGGCATAGTCGGAGTAGAGAACCGGCTTGTATACCGGCTTCTCCCCGCTCGCCAGCACTTCCGGGAGCGGCCCCTCACTCCGTGGCCTTGTTTCACGACGAAGTCATTAATGTCGGAGAGAACAGTGGAGAGTGATGTTGCTGAAGGCATATTCTCTTTTTTTGATGAAATGTAAACAGAAAGGTTGATCGATAGTAGTATAAATAAATGTGTTAAGATCAGATGGAGAAGAGTGCAGTGAATTCCTTAATCCCTTCTACCCCTTTTTATAGTGGTTTGGGGGTTTAGGATTGGAGTTGGTGGCTGTCTTTTCTGTATTATTTAATGTTTTTTGAGTATAAGATAGAGATGAATCTAACACGGCGGGAGCCTTTAAAGACTATCATTGCATTGAAGGCAAGTGTGGGTACTGAAAATGACTTTTAGAGCTTCAAACAAGGGGCTGAGGGATGTCCAATATTGACCAATCACAGCCCAGGCGTGGATGAAATGGTACGAGTCAACTTAGGATATTTTTTTTTAATCGGACAAAAAAGTCATTAAATATATAATATATCTCTTAATTATTACGGAATAACAGTTAATTTTATTTATCTTTTACTGTAATATGGAAGCAAATATCATTGTTATTTGTTTTACATCAGATTATTGTAAAAAAAAAAAAAAGAAAAAAAAGAGACAATTAGTTGAGTTAATTTTATCTTTTAATATAATAGGGATGTTAATATCATTGTTATTTGTTTCACATCGCTCTCAAAACCAATAAAGACAATAAGTTGAGTTAATTTTTTCTTTTACTATAATGTGGATGTAAATATATATCTTTGTTGTTTATTTCACTTTGTTGTTAAATTTAATTAGCCTCTCAAACTTTGCAATATTGATCCTCATTCAAAAATTGCTTGAATGGAGATAAGTATCTTGGAGTGGTGTCAACTGAAAATACTAAAAAAATATGTTATAGATAAAAAGGTATTAGATTAGCCCAATAATTCCACTCTAACAACTAATTATAAATAAACAATTTAGTGGAGCGGTTCAAACTCAAAGTTAAAGTTCAAATAGTTTTTGGAGACAATTTATACTATAGACCATAATCAACATAGGACAAAATGACAATGTTAAATGTTTATTGTTAGTATATTGAATATTTATTTTTAATGTACTACATGTTCATTTTTAGGTAATATATATACTAAAAATGAATTTTTAAAAATAAATTTATAATATATTAAAAATATAATGAGCATATGCCTAAGTGGTCTGGTATCTTGTGAATCATGATTCATAATATAATATAATATGATTAGTGTTTGCTATATTGAACATGCATAATCATTTAGCAACATAAATAACCCTTTAATGATATTTGTGAGGTGTAAAAGATGGCATAACAAGTCAGTTACACACAAGCTAGATCTATTACATATATCATATATGTAACACTTTAAATTTCGGGAAAAATTGTAGTATAAATAAGGGTTCATTGTATGGAATCGTCTCACCATTGTATTGTTACTTGCAAACTTTTTTAAAGATGATTGTAATCAAATTTAGTTGCTAGCCACTAAATATTATTAATATTGAATTGGTGGACCAAACACGGTCCCATATTATTTTTCTCTCACAAATAATTTATTTGCCACTTTTTTATATGCTATTATTAGTACCCTTAGGTTCACTAAACTTGTCACATAACAAATTTTCACATTATAAAATTAATATACCCAAAACATTTTGCAATTGATCATGAATTCAAAACTACCACTAGTTTTATCTTTTACTATATTGTGGAAGTAAATATCATTGTTAATTGTTTCACATTGCTATCAAGCCCCCCACCCTCCCAAAAAAAAAATTAAAAAAAAATTGAATATATATAATCTCTCGATTTGTTTTTTGAATACTACTGATTCAGTTACAATGTAGTATCTGTTAATAATCGCCTCCACCGAAGCTCAAACCTACCCCCTCCAACATGGGGTGCAACCAAATGCCACTATCAGATGCCACTAGACCACAAGGTCATTAGCAATAATTACTTGATTTAATTTTATCTATTACTACAATGTGAATGTAAATATAATAGTTATTTGTTTCACATCGTTGTCAAATTAGCCTCTCAAATTGTGCAATATTTTTTATTTGGTGCGCAGGAGGGGTCAAGCGACCCTGGGGGATTAGTAGATTCTTCTAGTGGCAACGTTCCGAGCATCTCGCTCTAGGAGTGTTGACATCATCAGGCGGCAAGTTCACAATTGTAGTGCCCCATTGACTAGTTTGTCCCGAGTTGGCAAGCAAGTCCGCGCATTAATTAGCTTCTCTAAATACGTGGGTGATTTCACAAACTTGGAATTGACCCATGATGTTTTTGCAATCTTCAATGAGGGTCTTCGTTTCTGGCCTGGGATTAGAGGCTTTGTGCAAGGCTTGAACCATCGAAAGGGAGTCTGTCTCGGTGATTAATTTGTTAATGACTCTCTCTTTAGCAATGAGGAGACCTTCGCATAGATCCCACAATTCCGCGACGAAGCTGTTCGTCAGCCTAATTTTAGATTTGTAACCCACAATTATAATCCCATCGTTATCACACAATATTGTGCAATATTGATCCTTCATTAGTGCATATACAATTAAATTGTTTTAAATTTAGGGAAACATTGTAGTATAAATTAGGGTTCGTTGTGTGGAATCGTCTCACCATAGTACTGTTACTTGCAAACTTTATTTAAATATGATTATAATCAAATTTAATTGCTAACCACTAAATATAATTAATATTGGTGGACCAAACACGGTCCCATATTATTTTTCTTTCACAAACAATGTATTTGACACTTTTTTATATGCTATTATTAGTACCCTTAGGTTCACTAAACTTGTCACATAACAAATTTTCACATCATAAAATTAATATACCCAAAATATTTTGCAAATGGTCGTTAATTCAAAACTACCACTAGTTTTATCTTTTACTATATTGTGGAAGTAAATATCATTGTTAATTGTTTCACATTGCTATCAAGCCCCCCACCCACCAAAAAAAAAAAATGAAAAAAAATCTTTGAATATATATAATCTCTCGATTATTGATAATTACTTGATTTAATTTTATCTATTACTATAATGTGAATGTAAATATAATAGTTATTTGTTTCACATTGTTGTCAAATTAGCCTCTCAAAATGTGCAATATTTTTTTTTGGTGCGCATGAGGGGTCAAGTGACCCCCGGGGATTAGTAGATTCTTCTAGTGGCAACATTCCGAGCATCTCGCTCTAGGAGGGTGTTGACATCATCAGACGGAAGGTTCACAATTGTAGTGCCTTATTGACTAGTTTGTCTCAAGTTGGCGAGCAAGTCCGCGCATTGATTAACTTCTCTAAACACGTTGGCGATTTCATAAACTTGGAATTGACCCATGATGTTCTTGCAATCTTCAATGAGGGTCTCCGTTTCTGGCGTGGGATTAGAGCCTTTGTGCAAGGCCTGAACCATCGACAGGGAGTCTGTCTCGGCGATTAATTTGTTAGCAATGAGGAGACCTTCAGATAGACCCCACAATTCCGCAATGAATCTATTCGTCAGCCCAATTTTAGATTTGTAACCCACAATTCAAATCCCATCATGATCACGCAATATCGTGCAATATTGATCCTTCACTAGTGTATATACAATATTGATCCTTCACTAGTGTATATACAATTAAATTCTTGGATGGAGATAAGCATTTTGGATTGGTGTTAATTGACACATTTAATAATTTTGTGATATATATAAGGTATAAGGTTAGCTCAATTAGCTCATTGCTTGCAACAACTAAATAAACAATCTAGTGCGTGGAGCAGTTTAAAGTTAGAAGTTCAAATAATATTTGGTAAACTAAACATGCATCATCATGCCAATTAATATGTAATGGAATGACACATATGTTACCATTCCAAATAAGTGTAAAGAATAATGGTTCCTTAGTTATTGATTTTGTTTCAATTTGGTCCTCTAGCAAAATATCCATTTAGTAAACATTAAATTAATATAATATAAAAATTGGTTTGTTGTTGAGATGAACAAATGGGTTCATACACTTAATACGTTGGTTTTCTAATAGTAGGAATGTGAAAAATCAAAACTTAATATATTATAGACCGTATATAGTTTACATCATAAGGTGAAACATAGATAAGGAAAAAATGAATTGTAATTCGAATTCTTACTTTATTCTTACTTATTCTTTTCCTATCGAATTACAGTTCATTTTTTCCTTTACTCCTTCATCCCAACGAAACGCTATGTAAGGTGAATCATATTTTTAATATACTAAAAATACATTATTTATGTACTGAATATATATTATTTGATAGTATAGTTCACACAGCTGTGTGCACCATGATCCACACAGCTGTGTGAACCATAGTCCACACAATAATGATTGTCATTAATGTATAATTAAGGGGTGTTTGGCAAAGTGTAATTACAATTCAATTCTAATGCAATTCTCTGACCTACGAAATTATATTGTTTGGTTGGAGACTACTACTATACGCAATTGATGGGTGGTTAGTAATTCGGGAGGGCTTAGCTAGTATAAATACTACGCAATTCATTGCATGTAACACGGATCCAACTTCTGATTTTTGTATTGTTACTCTTATCCCTATAAGGGCATATAATTGTACTTGCTAAACTTATCACTTCAGATTAATAATATTTAATTAATGCTAAAGACCTTGTGGTCTAGTGGCACTCGGTTTACACTTTATATGGAAGGGAGTGGGTTTGAGCCTTGGTGGAGGTGAGTATTGACTCTTTGTGCTTCAGTTTACATTTTAACAGAATCAATTTTCTTTTTTAATAACACAATTTTTCTGATTTTGCCAGACTATATCCTAAACCCCTTTGAACTTGCCGCAAGGCCCATGTAGGAAATAAATCTCGAATTACCCAAATAATTTTAAGTTTCCTACCGTCGCCTATTCATGAAGTTGGTCTTACGAACGCCTTCTTGGTCGAACGGATTTTCCTTCATGTCAATACTAATAACTAAAATACAAAGTGATATTTTATTGATTCATCACACGATATGAGATTGGAACAGGAAATTCATTCATCTTTGAATAAGCTAGGATTATTTATTTATTTATTTTTGTTTGGCCATTATTGAATATTTAGAGGTAAGATACAATATTTATATTTAAGTTACTAGTAGCAATCAAACCCTTCCCTTTATACGGGAGGTGGTGGGTTCGAACCTCAGTGGAGTCAATACTGACTCTTGTGCTTCAATAGGTTGAGAAAGTAGTTATGAACAGATACTGCATTGTAATAGAGATAATAGTATTAAAAAAAAAAAGTTACTAGTAGCAATCATGATAACAAATACAGAACTTGATAGGAGATCCTTGACATAGGAAACATGGATTAAGCTCGTCGTATGAACTCAAGCAAAGCCTGCTACAACAATCCACATCACAGAATTCGTCATCGCACGGTCCAAAATTCGCCACGCATTGATAGTCTCGTAACACCTCGTCCGACGCCGTATTGTTTATGCCCACTCCTTGAAAAGTCGATGCAGCTATATTGCCACATGAATATGCCCCTAATATTGCGACATTTATTAAGCTTGTGACATAATATACTCCGTATATCAATTCAAATAATTCATAATCACTATCTGAAAATGTATATTAAGTAAATTCTACTATTGTGTAATAATTGACACTAAAAAATCTTTGTGCAAAAAGCTCATCCGAGAATGTGTTAGCAAGGATCAAGCTCGTGACCATAATAACGAAAATCTTACTCCAACACTCAGTCATCTTTATAGGGCTAGAAGGTTTAAATAATAGACGTGTGTTTAACTCTTATCCTCTTTCGTTTATTAAATGTATTTTTTTTAAAAAAAACATCATTAAATTCCCTCTCCGGTGCATTCGACTCTCCCCACACCTTTGCCATTTTATTTTTAAAATGCTGTTCTTTATTTATAATTTGGGCTACACAGCACAAAATTTATAGAACATATTTTTAAATAATTTTAAAATGTGATACGATTAAAAATTGATATATATTTAGAAAAGAGTTGTTTTAACAAAAAGATAATACATATATAGGAATCGTAATTCGAACCAAACACTTAATAGATGTAATAGGTTTTAGTAAATGTAATATTTTTGTTCGGGCGATAGCAATTAAGATTAGAAATTAAAATAAATAAATGATAAAAATAAACTCTTTTGTTCAATTTCTTTTTATTTTTATTTGGGGCGATCACTTGTCTATCTTTTTCCTATTTTTGTTAACAACCATATATAGCATAAAAGTAATATGTATACCCTTGGGTAATGGTTACAACATTTCCTGAGCAAAACAGTAAGTGTAACTAAGCTATAGATAACACATTGAAATTAAAGAAATATGGCTTACCTGTTGCCAAAACAAAAATAATCAAAGCGAAAAATGTGGGAGAAAACATGACGAATTGATTCATAGAAAGCATAATTTATGATTTGTTTATGATAATATATATAGGTAGGAAAAATATTGTATACAAGTGACCCATCCATACTTAATAGCGTGTTCTAAATCCCCACAATTTGGTTGTAATTCCTTTTTCATTAAATGTTTCTTAATTGGGAATTAACGAAAATGACCATTGAATTTTACACAGAAAATAATTACGTTCATGAATTTTAAAAGTTGCAATTAAATATATTAACTTGTTGATTTGATGCAAGTAAATCAATTAGTCAGTTACCTATTATTTATTTATTTTTATTATTATTACTACTACTACTACTATTCTTCTTCTTCTTCTTCTTCTTCTTCTTCTTCTTCTTCTTCTTCTTCTTCTTGGTTAAAAAACATAATACATTTATACTCCTAAAGTTCATTTTGCATATAATCAATTATCAACTAAAAATTAATTTACCAAACATCGATCTTTCTACAACCAGCTAATGCTATGAACTAGTAAATAAAATCTACTAACCTGATCCGCTAACCGCTATCATCAGCTAAGTCAATATGCTTTCAGCTAGCATCTATTTGCCAAACGATCCCAATTAGTTGAGTTAAATTTCATCTTCTACTATAAAATGCGGATGCAAATATCATTGTTATTTGTTTGATCACATCATTGTCAAAACCAAAAAAGACAATTAGTTGAGTTAATTTTATCTTTTACTACAATGTGTATGTACATATCTTTGTTATTTATTTCACATTATTGTCGGATTAGTCTCTCAAACTTTGCAATATTGACCCTTCATTCAAAAATTGCTTGAATAGAGATAAGTATATTAGAGCGGTGTAGATCGACAATAGTAACAAAATTTTGTTTTATATAAAAGGTATTAGATTAGTCCAATGAGTCCACTCCAACAACTAAATAAACAATCTAGCTAGTGGAGCAACTCAATCTCAAAAGCTCAAATAGTATTTCGTGACAATTTAATTTTTACTATGGATCATGATCCACGTTGTAAGGTGGACTAAATGCTAATGCTAAATATAATGTTAATTTTTAGCATACTAAATATTTATTTTTAATGTACTATAAGTTCATTTTTAGATAATTAATATACTAAAAATAAACCTTCAAAAAATGAACTTATAATATACTAAAAATAAATATATATGTCAGTGGTCTACCTTGCAAGAATCATGGTCACATATGCTAGATCTCCTAACTTATGATTACATATATGTAATGCTTTGAATTTAGGGGAAAATTTTAGTATAAATAAGGGTTCGTTGTGTGGAATCCTCTCAATCGCCATTGTAGAGTTAATCTCTAACTTTATTTACATATGATTGTAGTATAACTTTATTATTAATGTTATTAATATTGGTGGACCCAACACGGTCCCGCATTATTTTCTCTCACAAATAATTTATTTGCCATATTTACATATGCTATTATTATAGTACCCCTAGATTCACTAAACTTGTCACATAACAAACTTCTGCATCATAAAGTTAATATATCCAATTTTTTTTCATCTGGTCATGAATTGAAAACTACTATTTTTATCTTTTACTATAGCGTGTAATTAAATATCATTGTTATTTGTTTCACATTTCTATTAAAATCAAAAATTAAAAAATAATCTCTCAATTATTGACCATTACTTGATTTAATTTTATCTTTTATTATATTGTGGATGCAAATATAATTGTTATTTGTTTAACATCGTTGTCAAAAAAAAAAAAGATAATTAGTTGAGTTAATTTTATCTTTTACTATAATGTTGATGTAAATATCTTCTTTTTTTTTTTCACATTGTTGTCAAATTAGTCACTCAAACTTTGCAATATTGATCCTTCACTCAAAAATTGCTTGAATAGAGATTAGTATCTTAGAGTAGTGTCGATTGACAATGCTAAATTCTTTTTGTTATATATACGACGCGAGGTATTAGATTAGCGCAATAAGTCCACTCCAACAATGTACTAAATATTTATTTTTAATGTATTATAAGTTCATTTTTTGGTAATATAATAAATATGAACAGATTTGTTAGTACGTGGTCTACCTGACAAATTATACCATGACCAAGGGTCTAACTTGTATTGTAGACTCTGGTCCAAAATTAACCTTTAGATTCTGTATATGTAGTTGACACATTATGTATCTGCAGTTGATAGTTTCTATACCTGTAGCTATCATATTATATGTTAGCAATTATCGAGTTATTTGTTTACATGGGCAGAAATTGTTAACGATAAGTACAAAATGTGTTAACTGAAAGTACATAATTTTTGTATCAGGGTTCACAATGCAATATGAACCCTGGTCCATGATATAACAATTGGGTATACCTAGCTTCTAATGTGAATCATATGATCCACGATATAATGATAGATATTTGGTATACTGAACATGCATCATCATTCAACAACATAAATAACCTCTAATGATATTTGGGATGTACTGCAGCTGGCACAATAAGCCAGTTACACATAAGCTATATCTCCTAACTTATGATTACATATATGTAACACTTTTCAATTAGGGGAAAGTTATAGTATAAGTAAGGGTTCGTCGTGTGGAATCCTCTCACCATTGTACCATTAATTATTTTTTAACTTTATTCACATATCGATGATTGTACTCAAATTTAGTTGCTAGTCACTAAATTAAAGGTTATTAATATCGGTGGTCCAAACACAATATAACCCTGTATTATTTTCTCTCACAAAATTTATTTATCACATTTTTATATGCTATTATTAGTACCCTTAGATTCACTAAACTTGTCACATTACAAACGTCAACATCATAAAATTAATATACCCAAATTGTTTTGCAATTCATCATGAATTCAAAACTACTATTTTTATCTTTTACTATAATGTAGAAGTAAATATCATTGTTATTTGTTTCACATTGCTATCAAGCTCCCCACAAAAAATCTTTGAATATATAATCTCTCGATTATTGATAATTACTTGATTTAATTTTATCTTTTACTATTATGTGAATGTAAATATAATAGTTATTTGTTTTACATCATATCGTTGTCAAATTAGCCTCTCAAATTGTGCAATATTGATCCTTCACTAATGTATGTATAATTAAATTGTTGGATGGCATCTTGGATTGGTGTCAATTGACACACTTAATAATTTTGTGATATATATATAAAGTATAAGACTATAAGGCTAGCCCAATTAACTCATTGCAACAACAACTAAATGCACAATCTAGTGCATGCGTGGAGTAGCTTAAACTCAGAAGTTCAAATAATATTTGGTAAACTAAACATGCATCAGCATGCCAATTACTATGTAATGAGATGACACATCTGTTACCATTCCAAATAAGTGTAAAGAATAATGGTTCCTTAGTTATTTATTTTGTTCCAATTTGGTCCTCTAGTTAAATATCCATATTAGTAATTATTAAATTAAAAAGTAATAATATAAAAATTGACTTGTTGTTGAGATGGATAAATGGGTTCATAATTCATAAACTTAGGGGATGTATTCAATCACAACTTTCATGAACTTTTAAATACTTTTAAAGGGATGAATTTTAATTGATTTTTGTAGAGTTTTTGTAAACTTTCCTAGAATCTTTTAAACTTTAATAAACTTTGTAAGAGTTTATAAATATCGATAGACCAAACATTTATAGACTTTTAAAAACTCTAAATTGAATACACCCTCACAAACATTCCATAACTTCTATTAATATATATATTATCTATAAATTAGTGCATTGTAAAAAAAATAAAATAAATACTGATGTCACAAAAATAGAGTATATTATTCATAAAGAAAATATAATCAATTTTTATAAATATAACCAATAAAAATATTTCTTGAACTAATGAAACAACTAATACTGAACCAATAAATATCTCTTAAAAATTCAACTTAATACAAAATATATATATATATATATATATATATATATATATAAATAATTAATAAACATACGATTATATAAAATTATAAACATATTAATAAAATAAAATTTAAAAATTATAAATTAAAAAATTTGCTGCAACCAGCAGCATCTTGCTGCTAGTTGCAGCAAGCTGCTGCTGCGGTTCGCGGCAATTCTTTTGGCTGCGATCGCAACAATTATTTTGTTGCGATGGCAACAAAAAATTTGCTTGAACATAAAAAAAAAAAGTATTTATGAAAGATTTGAAACGTACCGTAAAATTGATGAAAATTTTGTCTAATTTAGATAGAAGAAAAAAAGTCTGTAGAGAATGTTGAAAAGTTTGGGGTTGGAGGGTTGGATTTCATCTATTTATATTAATGAAGAGAAAGTCTATAGAAATCCTATTCTGACAGAGTTTGTGAAAGTCACTAACTTTTTGAATACCGGTAGACTTTTAATAACTCTATAAAAGTCTGAATCGAATACCTATATACTTTTAAAAAGTTTTGAAAAGTTTGAATTGAATACATGTAGACTTTTAAAGAGTTTATAAAAGTCTAAATTGAATACCACCAAACTTTTAAAGTTGATAAAAGTATTTAAAAGTTCATGAAAGTCGTGATTGAATACACCCCCTTAATACATTGGTTTATTATTATTATTAGCGAGAATGTGAAAAACCAAAACTTAATATATTATAGACCCTAGTCTACATTATAAAGTAAAACATTGAGATACTTTATTTTCATTTGGTTCACATTCTGTATAAAGAGTTTTACACTGAAACTCAATTCTTGACCCACCAACCTTTGTTGCATTAGTTACGTACGTATGTGATAGTAATATTAATGTAATTTATAAATATTATTATATCTCGGTTATTACTTTCGATTAAAATTTTGAGAAATTATATATCTTAATCGATTATAGTACAAAATGACCAATTTTAACGACAAAAGAGTACATGATATATAGGTAATTCATGTGTCGGTTCGATTGTCTCATTAAAAACCTTACACTAAGAAAGTCCTTGTGGGAAAAAAAAACTCAATTAAGGGAAAAATAGTACAATCGTAAACCTTCATGGTTTAAACTTAGGATGTATATAAATATTTGATCATCGGGACCAATAAATCAATCATACTTAGATATTGTTGCTCCCCCAGAAGACAACAATCTCCATAACTTACGCACCCCGGCCCATCCCTTTCATAAACATACTTTTCAAATATAGACGTAGGTAGGGACTTGGTGAACAAATATGCTAGGTTGTCACTAGAACAAACTTTCTGAACATGTATTTCACCACTCTTCTAGAGTTCGCGTGGATAAAAGAATTTAGGTGCAATATGCTTTGTAAGGTTCCGCTTAACATATCTACTACTCATTTGTGCAACACATGCTGCGTTGTCCTCATACAAGACAATGGGGGCGTCACTTATACTTGCTATTCCACACGAGTTATGAATATTATGTATTAATGACCTCAACCATATACACTCTTTTGATGTCTCATATAGAGCAATAATATCTGAATGATTAGATGAGATAATTACTAGTGTCTGTTTAACGAATTTCTATGAAATAGTAGTACCTCCACAGAGAAATGCATATCCAGTCCGGGATCTAGCATTATGTAGATCACACATATAACCAACATCCAAATATCCTAGTAATAATGTAGTATCTTGGTTTCTTTCAAATAGAAGATCAAGATCATTTGTACCTTGAAGATATCCGAGGATATGTTTTACATCATTCCAATGTTTTCTGGTTGGAGCGGCGCTAAACCGAGCTAGCATGTTTACTGCAAAAGTAATGTCAGGTCTAGTACAATTAATTAGCAAGGTAGAGAAGCGCCCCAATGGCACTTAGGTAAGGAACTTCTGGTCCTAGAATATCTTCGTTATCTTCCTTCCGTCTATGTGGGTCCTTATTAACTTCAAGCTAAGGGATCGGACCACTATTTGAGTACTAAGTGGATGTGATTTATCTATATAAAATTTCTCCAATAGTTTATTTGTATATTTAGATTAATGCACACAAATTTCTTTAGAGATATGCTCGATCTGCAGGCCATGACAGAACTTAGTTTTTTCCATTTCAAATTCCTCCTTTAAACATAAACATGCCCTTACAACATCTTTGTGTCATGTGTTCTGATAATGTTTATATCATCAACATAAATGGATATGATACAGAAACCATCAATGATTTCTTAATGAAGATACAAGGATTATATCTTTATTTTCATATCTTGCTTTAAGAGAAATTCACTCAATCCGCAAAACCACAATCTTCCTGATTGTTTTAAGCCATATAATGACTTTTGTAGTTTTACGCTATACATATTTCGATCTGTTATCTTTCCACAAAGGATTTTGAATACATTCGGGTACTTTCATATATATGTCAGCGTCTAGTGACCCATATAAGTAAGCGGTCACTACATCAATTAACTGCATATCAAGGTTCATTTTTACTGCCAGTGAAATTAAATAGGAGGTGTAAGATTTTTCCCTAATAATATATATTATATTATATATTAAGGCCTTAATTAAGTGGTGCAAGTTGACTAAGCTTCTTAAGTAGTTTGGTTGGACTGAATAACTAGAAGTTGTTATTCAACCAGCTGACTCTACGCCTAATATAAACGGGATACATGATATTGATTATATAGCACATACAGTTCACGGTACTCATACTACTCAGTAGACACCAATACACCATCTAGAGTTCTGAGTCAAGTATGAGTCAAATATGGTTAACGGTCTACCGTCCAAAAGGCATCACACATCAACTATGGTTGGAGATCAAGCAGGAGATCAACGTTGCTTATGCTTCTGCTCTACGCAGTTAGGTTTGTGCCATCAAGAACATGGGAATAAGTTTTTTCAAAATCTATTATGGGTCTTTGTGAAAACCATTGAGCTACCAACCTTGCTTTATATCTAACCACTTCGATCATTATTTTCATTCATTTTCCCCACAAACACCCATTTAGATCCTTTTGGGATCATACCTTTCGGGGTAAGTACAGGGGACCAAGGACTTTCCTTTTATTAAGCAATCCGAGTTGAATTTAGCCTCAATTGCCTTTCTTCATTTTAACCAATCTGAGCGCTCCCGGCACTCTGCTATAGATTTTTATTTTGGATCTAGATTATCAAAAGAAAGGTTAAGGGCAATTGTGTAGGCAAAATGATCATCGACGACGACAGTTAAATTTCTATTATAATTTTCTTCTATTTCTACAAAATTTATGACAGTTTCTATGTTTACATCAATCAAATTTTTATCATTTGCCAATATACTTTGATAAAGACGTTCCTTATTAATAGTATCAGTTTTAGTTAAAGCACGTATATTTTTACTGGATTTTCCGTCTTTGGGACGGTCATCTTCACGATGGAAAACAATTGATGTTTTTATGTTTATTTAGTTCAATTTGTGTGCATTGTGGGTTCATTTTTGAACTCCTCCACCGTATAATTTGATTCCAAGATTGCGTACATGATTTGCCTTGGGAATTATTCCAAAAAAAAAAAAAAAAAGATTTGCTTTGGTAAGAGTTAAATATATCCCACTATCTCAGCAGCCAAAACATCCAAATTCCGACGTAAGTAACGATAAGAATGGTTTAAACTTGTAAAGGTAAATCCAATTTGCACCAAAATATATTAAGCAATCGGCTGAACGTTCTTATTAATTTCATAGTACACACTACACAGACTTATTGGAAACATATAAAATAATGAATCATGCTAACAAATATTTATTTATTGCATATGAATAGTAATGTTCATATTGGACTTCCCTATTCTATTCTGGCGAACGCAATAGTGTCTTTCCCATTATGAGCTTTCCTGTAGAAATGCTTGGCATAGTCGGAGTAAAGAACCGGCTTGTATACCGGCTTCTCCCCGCTAGCCAGCACTTCTGGGAGTGGCGCCACGATATCGTTAGGCCTTGGGTTCACGAAAACCGGCACTGAGATCCTGTCGTTGCTCTCATTGGCCATAACGCGATGTTCGATGCTCTTGTATCGACCGTTGCTCATTATCTGGAGAGCGTCGCCGATGTTGATCACCAAAGCGCCCTTCACTGGCGGCACGTGCGACCAGGCCTCGTGCTCCAGTTTGCGCACGTACAGGCCTCCGATGTCGTCCTGGAGGAGGAGTGTGAGGGTGGAGATGTCGGAGTGACGGCCCACGCCGACGGTGAGATCCGGGTTGGGGCACTTTGGGTAGTAGTTGATGTTGATCCTACGTGAGCCCATTAGAAGTGATTCTTTTGCATCGTCAATTTGATTCACGTTTAGTCCTTGCATCAATGCCTCCAATAGCTTCCTACTCACCATTTCACAGCTTTTCAGGTACTCCAGTGCATCATCCCTGGTACAAATTAGAATATATATATAATATGTTATTTTCTTCAATTCTGATCTTATTGCATGGAATAATATATAAACATGCAAATATATATAGTGACCTGCAAGAAGGAGGCCAATACTGAGCAGCTTCCTCATCAGAAACATAGAACATACTAAGGTGATCTTTCCACTCCAAAGCCTTCTCTATCTGTGGAAGAAAGCTTGTGCTATACCTCACATGGCTAGTAGCAGAATTCTCCTTGGAATACTTCTTCTTCTCCTCCGCAGGCTCCCTAAAGAACCGGTAAGTGGCCGCCTTAGCCTTCTCCAGCATCTCAAGGGGAATCCCGTGGTTCACAATCTGGAAGAAACCCCTCTTCTCTGCGGCATCGCAAATGAGCTTAGCCACCTTCGGGTCCTCCCAGTTTGAGACGTCAATGACCGGAATGGAGTCGTCCGTAACGACGTCCATGCTCGAGAGCCTCTCCTCCGGTGGGTGAACGTATTGGTTGGGGAGGGTTTGGAGGCCAAGCTCCGAAAGGCCCTTCACTCCGTGGCCTTGTTTCACGACAAAGTCGTTGATGTCGGAGAGAACAGTAGAGAGTGCAGTTGCTGAAGGCATATTCAATTCGTTTATGTTTGATGAAATGTGGTAAATAGAAAGAAAGATTGATTGAGACTTGAGAGTAGTATAAATAAATGTCTTAAGATGGAGATGAGTGAATTCCTTTATCCCTTCTACCCCTTTTATAGTGGTTTGGGGTTTAGGATGGAGTTGGTGGTGCTTTTTGAGGGTAAGATAGAGATAAATCTAACACGGCGGGAGCCTTTGAAGACTATAATTCTATCATTGAATTGAAGGCAGCTGAAAATGACATTTAGAGCTTCAAGCAAAGAGGGATGTGCAATATTGACCAATCACACCCTGCCCGGTATGGGAAGTCAGACCAATTCTATGTGCCTTACCTGTTAAATTATTTTTTTGAAATGAATTCATTGCATGAGTTATACTACACAGTTTTTGGACAAAAATATATTTATGTGTGTGGACTTATTACTTTTTTATGAGTTTTAAGTAACATGTAGACCAAGTCTCTTTGCCAATGATCTTGTAGTCTAGTGGCACCCAGTGTCCCGGTTAATACTCCCATATAAATGATGGGAGTGGGTTTGAGCCTCAGTCGAGGCACCTATATCATACTCAAATGATCAACTCTACTTTTAATATAATATGAATTCTACAACATAAATTCAATACACACAATTTTTTTTTTAAAATTGAATATTAATATTAGACATACATTTTTACACATCGCGTATATAAAATACTAATATTGCAATAAAGACCAAAGGAGGACATAAATTAACATCTCAAAATAAATGTGTACAAACTTGCAACGTACAAAATCAATTAACTAAAAGACCTTTCATTGCTTGGCGAAATAGATAATGATATTTCGCCATATAGATGTAATAACTTTTGACTCGAGTATGTGTAGGTTTCATATTCTAGTTTTATGAGAAAATATCTGTTTAAAGTTCCTTTTACATGATCAAATTAGGCTGCTTATTATCATATAATATTTTAAAAGTTAAATAATATAAAGCATTTTTAATTTGTTTGAAACTTATACGGTTTAAATTGCACAAAAGAAATTATGTATCTACACTTTAATGTCAATATAATTTGATAATTTGAGTCTTCTTGCAACAAGTGAAATTGTTGTGTGGAGATTGGGAGAAAATTGGAAAAAGGGAGCTTAGAGAAGTTGCTAAAAGGTTAAGGCCATGTGTGGTAAATGACTGTTAGCTGATTTTATTTATTAGCTGATTGGATTAAAAGGTATAATTAATTGATAATATTAGTTGATTGTAGAAAAGTGTTTGGTAAATTAGCTGTTTGGTATAATTTCTTTTCTCAAAAGGTTAATTGAAAAGGCTGTTTTGAGTAGTATTTTGAAATTTAGTATTTTAGAGTTACGAAAAACTTATTAACCAAATACTTATATTGATTTTTTAACCAAGTCAAACAACTAATAATGGTCAAATAGGCCAAAATTGACTGATAGGCCAATTATTAACCAAACAGGGCCTAAGTTTTTATTTGGGAGAGAATTTTTGATAGGTATGTTCTTCCTCGTCATATTTTATGTGTCGGGTTCGATTAACGAGGTTTGATTGAATTTATTTTTAATTCAAATTTTCATAATATTAAATTTAGTATTAGTATACGAAATTTATATATTTAATTAGAAACTACACTAAAAGTACTATTAAATAAAAAAAAATTAAATTTAAAAATAAGTAAAAAAATACTAAAGAAAATAAACAGAGAAGAAAGAGTTGGTTTGACTAATGAATAGTAAGTAGGACAGATGGGACAAGGGAGTAATTTATCAACACTAATTAAAAATGAATTTAAATATGTTTGTTTATATATTAAAATATAAAATAGTGAAATCAATTTATTTTAATAAAATATAAAGTAAGAGCATATATTTGAAAACATATAAAGTAAAACAAAATGTTTATAATTTATAAGATTAGTTCATACAAAAATCAATGTTTAAACACAAATGTCAAATTGAAATTACAACCAAGCATATTGAAGAGAAAAAGTCAAAAAGATTTTAATTAAGAAGGGTAAATGATGTAATTTCTTTAAAATAGTAAGGTTAAAGATAGGAAAAAAAGTTAGAAAGTTACTAGCTTATTTTGAAACGCTACCTTAGGTAGCGTTTAAAAATAAGCTCTTATTTTAAGCTATTAGCTTATTTTAGGAACATTACCAAACAGGACTTATAGCTTATTAATAGCTTAAAATAAGTTATAAACTCATAAATAAGCTCTGCCAAACAGAGTCGTTATGTCAAGGGTGAAGATGGATTTGGAAATAGTATGTAACATTACTCTTATAATAACGGCACCATTCAAAAATTTAAATTATTTTTTTTTATCAATAGGCTTATTCTATATTACTAAATCTTTATTCTTTTAAATAATTTCATTAATTTGTACTTTCGTGGAATGAACACTATATGTTGATGGGTAAGAAGAAAGTCAATAGTCAAGATTCTACAATAGATAGTGTTTTCATTTGAGTAAAAGGTATAACACATTATATTCTTTTAATTTTATTTCTTAGTATTTATTAAAAAATAATAAATCAATTTTTAAATTTCATTAAAATGTAGTTTATTTTGAAAGGTTAAAAGATGTAGTTTTTAAATTTTTTTTTTTTTGAGTACTACTGACTCTGTTACAATGTAGTATCTGTTCATAGCTACTTTCTCAACCTACTGAAGCACGACGAGTCAACAGTTGCCTCCATTGAGGCTCGAACCCACTCCCATCATCCATGTGGGAGTGTAATTTTAAATTTTATTTTAATATGGTGAAATTATTCAATTATAATCAAGGATAACCAATGAATTGAATACAATAAATATAATGAATTTTATCATTATATCTGGACATTAACAAGTAAAATTGGGAAGGGAAAATAACATTTTTCTTAAAGTTAAAGTGTCATGTTTTGATTTATAAAAAAAAAAAAATGTGAGTCCCATGTTTTATATTTTTCTCTAATAAAATTAAGGTCGAATTTTATTTTTAGGGAGTGCAATTATCATTTTCTTGAGTACAACTATCATTTTCTTGCAACTTGTGGGTAACTTCCATAAGGAAATGATAAACGTATGTTAATTATATTAAGTGAAATTTTTTTAATTTTTTAAAGAAAGAAAAACAAAGAAAATGGTGTTGCTAAATATATTTTCTAAATTGGAAAATATAAAAACAAACAAAAGTTTGCTTCCTGTTTTGCAAGTGGAGTGTCCATCATTGACTCAATAGCTTTTAAGACTTTGGATACAGACTGTCTGCATGCAAAGGAAATTTTTTAAGCAAAAATGCCGACATCCTATTAATTGAAAGATGATGTTGGATTTTTTTTAGCAATTAGCTCTTAGTTGATAATGAATTTTAGTTGTTAGTAGCTCTTAGTTGATAATGAATTTTAGTTGTTAGTAGTTAATTAGGGTGTGTTTGGTTGACGGGTTTTGGTATAAGGTATGTGTATCAAAGTGATTGTTATTGTTTGGTTGAAATGTTTTTAGAATACTACTATGTGTTTGGAAATACTCCATTAATTAAAAAATCCACACTCTTATTAAATAAGGGTTTAATTTCCACCCTTACCGAGTATTTTTTTTTTTTTTGAATTCTGCTGACTCTGTTACAATGTAATATCTGTTCATTGCTACTTTCTCAACCACTGAGTGCCGCTTGACCACTTAATTCGGTGTGTGGATGTGTGGATACTAATTGAGCAACAACAAAGAGTTCATAGCTACTTTCTCAACCACTGAGTGCCGCTTGACCACTTAATTCGGTGTGTGGATGTGTGGATACTAACCACTGAGTGCCGCTTGACCACTTAATTCGGTGTGTGGATATGTGGATACTAACCACTGAGTGCCGCTTGACCACTTAATTCGGTGTGTGGATGTGTGGATACTAATTGAGCAACAACAAAGAGTCACCAGATGCCAATCACTGAGTGCCGCTTGACCACTTAGAGTGCCACTTGACCACTTAATTCGGTGTGTGGATGTGTGGATACTAATTGAGCAACAACAAATTCGGTGTGTGGATGTGTGGATACTAATTGAGCAACAACAAAGAGTCACCAGATGCCAACCACTGAGTGCCGAGCAACAACAAAGAGTCACCAGATGCCAACCACTGAGTGCCGCTTGACCACTTAATTCGGTGTGTGGATGTGTGGATACTAATTGAGCAACAAAGAATTCAGTGTGTGGATGTGTGGATACTAATTGAGCAACAACAACGGTGTGTGGATGTGTGGATACTAATTGAGCAACAACAAAGAGTCACCAGATGCCAACCGTTGAGTGCCGCTTGACCACTTAATTCGGTGTGTGGATGTGTGGATACTAATTGAGCAACAAAGAATTCGGTGTGTGGATGTGTGGATACTAATTGAGCAACAACAAAGAGTCACCAGATGCCAACCACTGAGTGCCGCTTGACCACTTAATTCGGTGTGTGGATGTGTGGATACTAATTGAGCAACAAAGAGTCACCAGCCTCCACTGAATGCTGCATTCGGTGTGTGGAAGAGTCACCAGATGCCAACCACTGAATGCCGCATTCGGTGTGTGGATTAGACAACAAAGAGTCACCAGATGCCAACCACTGAGTGCCGCTTGACCACTTAATTCGTTGTGTGGATGTGTGGATACTAATTGAGCAACAAAGAGTCAACAGCCTCCACTGAATGCCGCATTCGGTGTGTGGATTAGTGATTAGTTACTAATTGAGTATCTGTTCATAGCTACTTTCTCAACCTACTGAAGCACAAAGAAAAGAATCAACAGTGACCCACTCCCAACATCAATGTGGGAGTGTTAACCGGGACACCGGGTGCCACTAGACCACAAGGTCTTTGGCATATAATATATCTCTTAATTATTAAGTTATTAACAATTAATTATTTTTTTATTTTATCTTTTACTGTAATGTAGAAGTAATTAAATATTATTATTTGTTTTACGTCGGATCATTGTGAAAAAAAAAAAAAAAAAAAAAAAAAAAAAAAAAAAAANTGAGTGCCGCTTGACCACTTAATTCGGTGTGTGGATGTGTGGATACTAATTGAGCAACAAAGAGTCACCAGCCTCCACTGAATGCTGCATTCGGTGTGTGGAAGAGTCACCAGATGCCAACCACTGAATGCCGCATTCGGTGTGTGGATTAGACAACAAAGAGTCACCAGATGCCAACCACTGAGTGCCGCTTGACCACTTAATTCGTTGTGTGGATGTGTGGATACTAATTGAGCAACAAAGAGTCAACAGCCTCCACTGAATGCCGCATTCGGTGTGTGGATTAGTGATTAGTTACTAATTGAGTATCTGTTCATAGCTACTTTCTCAACCTACTGAAGCACAAAGAAAAGAATCAACAGTGACCCACTCCCAACATCAATGTGGGAGTGTTAACCGGGACACCGGGTGCCACTAGACCACAAGGTCTTTGGCATATAATATATCTCTTAATTATTAAGTTATTAACAATTAATTATTTTTTTATTTTATCTTTTACTGTAATGTAGAAGTAATTAAATATTATTATTTGTTTTACGTCGGATCATTGTGAAAAAAAAAAAAAAAAAAAAAAAAAAAAAAAAAAAGACAATTAGTTGGTTTTATTTTATCTTTTAATATAATAGTGATGTAAATATCATTGTTATTTGTTTCACATTGTTGTCAAAACTCAAAATCATTAAAGACAATTAGTTGAGTTAATGTGGATGTAAATATATATCTTTGTTATGTATTTCATATTGTTGTCGTCTCACAAACTTTGCAATATCATCCTTCATTCAAAAATTGCTTGAATAGCGATAATAAGTATCTTGGAGCAATTGACAATGCAAAAAAAAAAATTTGTTATAGATAAAAGGTACTCTGTATTAGATACGCCCAATAAGTCCACTCCAACAATTAAATAAACAATCTAGACTCTGTTTGACCGGGCTTATTTAGGAGCTTATAACTTATTTTAAAAGATATATCACAAATCTTTATAAGATTTTCTCTACAAAGGCCCATAAATACCTTTGTTTACGTATCATTGGAAAGTGCATTAACATAAATACGGGAGTAAGAAGTGGCAATACAAAAGTGTGTAAACTATAAAAACGGGTCAAAGTAGATTGTCTCACACTAGCGCTCCCGCACAATAATTCTACCAATGGATGTCATATTACATGAATAGCTTCGGGTACACCTGTTACAATTTGCACTGCCCAATAACTAATTTGGTCCCAAAGTAATAACCCGTTACGCCAAAAGATGCGGTCAATATAACTAAAACCACACCTGTAACCCAAGTCAATTCACTAGGTTTTTAAAATCCCTTGATGTGATACACACGAAATTAATACATGCACGATCATCATTAGGACCATCATACTTGCTGACCATCGATGAATGATCAGATTAACCTGCCAAAGTTAGCTTCGGTCATTATGTATTAAACAGAAGCAAAAGCCTCAGTAACGATTGGACTATAGTAGAAAGTCATAGCCTACTAATAAGTTATAAGCTCTCTCTTTGGTAATATTCCTAAAATAAGCTACAATCTCACTATCTCAGCCGCCAAAACATCCAAATGCCGACGTAAGTAACGATAAGATTAAACAATCAGCTGAAAGTTCTTATTAATTTCATAGTACGTCCACGGACTTATTGGAAACATATAAAATAATGAAGCATGCTAAAAAATATGTATTTATTGTATATGATTAGTATGGTTCATATTGAACTTCCTTATTATTCTATTCTGGCGAACGCAATAGTGTCTTTCCCATTATGAGCTTTCCTGTAGAAATGCTTGGCATAGTCGGAGTAAAGAACTGGCTTGTATACCGGCTTCTCCCCGCTCGCCAGAACCTCTGGGAGCGGCCCCACAATGTCGTTAGGCCTCGGGTTCACGAAAACAGGGACAGAGATCCTATCGTTGGTCTCATTGGCCATAACGCGATGTTCAATGCTCTTGTATCGACCGTTGCTCATGATCTGGAGAGCGTCGCCGATGTTGATCACCAAAGCGCCCTTCACTGGCGGCACGTGCGACCAGGCCTCGTGCTCCAGTTTGCGCACGTAGAGGCCTCCGATGTCGTCCTGGAGGAGGAGTGTGAGGGTGGAGATGTCAGAGTGACGGCCCACCCCGACGGTGAGGTCCGGGTTGGGGCATTTAGGATAGTAATTGATGTTGATCCTACGTGAGCCCATTAGAAGTGATTCTTTTGCATCGTCAATTTGATTCACGTTTAGTCCTTGCATCAATGCCTCCAATAGCTTCCTACTCACCATTTCACAGCTTTTTAGGTACTCCAGTGCATCATCCCTGGAACAAATTAGAACATATAATATGTTATTTTCTTCATTCTGACTTATTGCATGGAATAATATATAAACATATATATAGTGACCTGCAAGAAGGAGGCCAATACTGAGCAGCTTCCTCGTCAGAAACGTAGAACATACTGAGGTGATCTTTCCACTCCAAAGCCTTCTCTATCTGTGGAAGAAAGCTTGTGCTATACCTCACATGGCTAGTCGGACAGTTCTCCTTAGAATACTTCTTCTTTTCCTCCGCCGGCTCCCTAAAGAACCGGTAAGTGGCCGCTTTTGCCTTCTCCAGCATCTCAATGGGAATCCCGTGGTTCACAATCTGGAAGAACCCTCTCTTTTCAGCGGCTTCGCAAATGAGCTTAGCCACCTTCGGGTCCTCCCAGTTTGAGACGTCAATGACCGGAATGGAGTCATCGGTAACGACGTCCATGCTCGATAACCTCTCCTCCGGCGGGTGAACATATTGGTTGGGAAGTGTTTGGAGGCCAAGCTCTGAAAGGCCCTTCACTCCGTGGCCTTGTTTCACCACAAAGTCATTGATGTCGGAGAGAACATTGGAGAGTACTGTTGCTGAAGGCATATTCAATTCGTTTATGTTTAATGAAACGTGGGAAATAGAAAGAAAGATTGATTGAGAGGAGTATATAAATAAATAAATGTGTTAAGATGGAGATGAGTGAATTCCTTCATCCCTTCTGCCCCTTTTTATAGTGGTTTGGGGGTTTAGGAGTTGGTGGCTTTTTCAATTATTTAATATTCTTTTTTTGGGAGTATATATGAGATGAGACTTGAGAGTAATTCATTTGGTACATACGATGAATGAAGACTATTATATAATTCTATATATCATTGAATTGAAGGCAGCTGAAGATTACTTTTAGAGCTTCAAAAATGGAGGGATAGATGTGCAATATTGACCAACCACAGCTCGGGATCGAAAGTCAGACAAGCTCTATATACCTTATCTGTTAACTGATTTTTTAAAAATGAATTTATTGCAATGGAAAAAATAATAATAATATAATAATAAAGAACAATGGAGGACATAAATGTTACCAAATATTACTACCAAAATAATATTTCTATAGAAAAAATGCGAAAAGGGTTTTCTGGTAAATGGTTAACTTAGTCTTGTAATCACTATACTGTTCTTAAAATCTTATTTGCTACCTCCCTTGGTGATCGTAGCCTATAGTTTTCTAGGATAAAACAAGCTACGACTTTAAGTTTGAGAACTCAAACAATGAAACCTGGCAAACTAGAACAAGACTATGAACACATTAGGTAATTAAAGAAAGGCTAGAATAACAAAGCTATAAGCACTCAAACAATGAGTCTACTTTGAGAATTAATTTATCATTTATCCATTATCCGTTTTGAACGTACAATATATAAATCTCTTCGTCTAACTACGAACAACCCAAATCCACTTTGACCCGACTTAAATCAGAAGTGGACCTCACATATATTTGTATCACAAAATAGCAACTTAAAATGCCATTTATGTTATTTTTTTTCCAACAATAAATTAGCTACTTAAAGAAAGCAAACTCGCAACAAAATCAATTAACTAAAATACCTTTCTTTCTGTGGCGAAATAGAAAATGATGTCTAAAATGATATTTCGTCACACACTACACATCATAATTGTTTACTCCAGTGTAAGTAGGTCTCATACTCTCGTTTTATGAGAAAATTTCTATTCAATGTTCCTTTTACCTAATGAAAGTTATTTTATTATAATATTTTAAAACTTAAACATAAAGCATTTTTGTTTGAAACTTCTCCAGACACTTTAATATGCATTTCGATCAAAATAATAATTTGATAATTTGAGTTGAGTCTTGCAACAAGCCAACAAGTGAATTTATTGTGTGGGGATTGGGAGAAAATTGGAAAACGGGAGCTGGGAGAAGTTGGTAAAAGCTAAAGTTTTTATTAGAGGGAGACTTTTTGATAGGTACATGTAGTTGATTAATATGATAGATATATGATTTGACACAATAAATAAATAGACTTACTACGGAATTGTTTGGCAAGTAATTAGTTGATAATTGATACTGATTGTGTTAGCTAGTACGGTTATTAATAGGTGTTTGATAAATTAGTGATTTACGTATTCTTAATTAATTACATGTAAAATGACACATAAAGACATAAATATATTATGCTACTTAATTTTTAAACTACTTTTACAATTTATTGTTGTTGTTATTAGTAGTTATTTTTAATTATTATTATTATTATTTTATTATTACTAATAAAAGTAATAATTCAACATAAGAGTTAACAAAATTATATAAAAAATGTTTAAGGCCAAGAGTCAATTAAGATGTCAGGTTCTAAGCGGGTTTTTATGATCTTAAAAATATAAATTCGATTAAAATAAAAATTAAAGAAATATAAATATAAACATTATAACTACCAACAAATTAAAATGGCGCGCGGTTGGGCGATTGGGCCCAGACTTTCCCAATAAAATAGGTTCTCAAGGACTCATGTCCTCATCAGATTTCAATATCTGTTGGAGTGTAAGAAGAAAGTTAATAGTCAAGATTCTACAATAGATATTGTTTTCATTTGAGTAAAAGGTGTAGCACATCATCATATTCTTAATTTTATTTCTTAGTATTCATTAGAAAATATTAAATTAATTTTTGAATTTCATTAAAATATAGGTTTTTTTGAATGGTTAAGAATAGTAGTTTTTAAATTTTATTTTAATATGGTGAAATTGTTCAGTTCAGGATAACCAATGAATATAATAAATATAACGAATTTTATCGTTATATAAGTAAAATTAAGAAGGGAAAATAACATTTTTCTTAGAGTTAAAGTGCCATGTTTTGATTAATAAAAAAAATGTACTGTGAGTCACGCGTTTTATATCTTTTCCCTAATAAAATTAAGACGTGTTGGAAGTTTTATTTTTGGGGAGTACAACTATCATTTTCTTGCACCTGTTGGGTAACTTCCATAAGGAAATGATAATGGTGCGTTAATTTTTTAAAAATACTCGTGATTATATTCTTTACAATGTAGTATCTGTTCTACATGTTCTTAATCTTTTTTTTAACCTAAAGAATCAATGCCCCACCACTGCGGAACAGTCATGTGACCACCTATTTGAAATAGTAACAAATGTGTCATCACACAACATAGTAGTTTGCCGCAAATTGTCGTGGACCCAGGTACACCTTGCAAGGTGGACCTAGGTCCAATACGACGCCATTTCACTATTTTTTATTTTTTAAAAAAAAAAGTTACTAAACATATAGCCCTGAAATGTGTGAATATGGAGGTTTCAAATTGTGAATATGGAGCATATAATTTGTGAATGTAGAGTTATGAATGTGTGAATCTGTAGTAGAGTTAACAGAGTTCTAGCAACCCTGAAATGTGTGAATGTGGAGGTTTCAAATTGTGAATATGGAGTATATAATTTGTGAATGTAGAGTTATGAATGTGTGAATCTGTAGTAGAGTTAACAGAGTTCTAGCAACTTGTAGCCCTGTAATGTGTGAATGTGGAGGTTTCAAAGTGTGAATATGGAGTATAGAAATCGTGAATGTAGAGTTATGAATGTGTGAATCCGTAGTAGAGTTAACAGAGTTCTAGCAACTTGTAGCCCTGTAATGTGTGAATGTGGAGGTTTCAAAGTGTGAATATGGAGTATAGAAATCGTGAATGTAGAGTTATGAATGTGTGAATCCGTAGTAGAGTTAACAGAGTTCTAGCAACTTGTAGCCCTGTAATGTGTGAATGTGGAGGTTTCAAAGTGTGAATATGGAGTATAGAAATCGTGAATGTAGAGTTATGAATGTGTGAATCCGTAGTAGAGTTAACAGAGTTCTAGCAACTTGTAGCCCTGTAATGTGTGAATGTGGAGGTTTCAAAGTGTGAATATGGAGTATAGAAATCGTGAATGTAGAGTTATGAATGTGTGAATCCGTAGTAGAGTTAACAGAGTTCTAGCAACTTGTAGCCCTGTAATGTGTGAATGTGGAGGTTTCAAAGTGTGAATATGGAGTATAGAAATCGTGAATGTAGAGTTATGAATGTGTGAATCCGTAGTAGAGTTAACAGAGTTCTAGCAACTTGTAGCCCTGTAATGTGTGAATGTGGAGGTTTCAAAGTGTGAATATGGAGTATAGAAATCGTGAATGTAGAGTTATGAATGTGTGAATCTGTAGTAGAGTTAACAGAGTTCTAGCAACTTGTAGCCCTGTAATGTGTGAATGTGGAGTTCCCAAGTTGTGAACATGGAGTATAGGACCTGTGAATATAGAATTTTGAATGTGTGAATGCAGTGGTATTATAGTTACTAAACATATAGCCCTGTAATGCGTGAATGTGGAGTTTTCAAATTGTGAATATGGAGTATAGGGTTTGTGAATGTAGAGTGTGTATTCTGTTGCGATGAGAAGCCGTTAACGCCGTTAATTTTTTTTAAAAATAAAAATAAAAATAAAAAATTGTGAAACGGCGTCGTATTGGACCCAGGTCTACCTTGCAAGGTGGACCTGGGTCCACGACATAACAACTGGTACTCTTGGTAGTTTGCAGGGTACGTTAATTATATTAATTGTGAAAATTTTTAATTTTTTTTAGAGAGAACGAAAAACAATGAAACTGGTGTTGCTAAATATATGTTCTAAATTGGAAAATAGAAACACAAACAAAAGTTTGCTTCCTCTTTTGGAAGTGGAGTGTCAATCATTGACTCAAAACCTTTTAAGATTTTGGATCACTTAGAGAACCACCACTTGTCCACTTGCATGCAAACCAAAAATTTTAAGTAACGCTTAATTTAATTTAACTATAAATGCCGACATCCCTTCTACCCCTTTTTATAGTCCTTTTTATAGTGGTTTGGGGGTTTAGAAGTTGGTGGCTTTTTTCAATTATTTAATATATTTTTTCTTGAGGATATACAAGATGAGAGTAATCCATTTGGTACATACGATGAATGAAGACTATTATATAATTCTATATATCATTGAATTGAAGGCAGCTGAAGATTACTTTTAGAGCTTCAAAAAGGAGGGATAGATGTGCAATATTCACCAACCACAGCCCGGGATCGGAAGTCAGACAATTAGCTCTATATGCGTTACCTGTTAAATGATTTTACTATGAATGAGTGGACGACCTAAGTACTTGCCCGTCAGAAAGTGAGGAGGTCTTTTTCCATGATCTTGCACGTGCCATCTGATGTCGTAGAGTTCGGCAAACGAACTAGCTTAATTAGTTTTCTGGGGTTTCCCTCCTCCTTCTCAGATAAAAAAAATGATTTTACTATAACGTGGAAGTAAATATTATTGTTATTTAATTTATTTCACATCATTTTCAAAACATAATAATTATAATAATAATAATAATAATAATACTAATAATAATAATAATAATAATTTGAATATATAATCTTAATTATTGATAATTAGTTGATTTAATTTTATCATTTATTATAATATATAATATGAATGTGAATATTATTGCTATCGGATCCGGTTTCACATTGTTGCCAAATTAGTCTCTCAAAGTTTGCAATATAGATCCTTCACTCATGATCACAAATTTCTTGGATGGAGATAATATCTTGGAGTGGTGTCAATTGACAACAATCAAAATATCTTGGAGTGGTGTCAATTGACAACAATAAAAAATTTTGTTTTATATATGAGGTATTAGATTATCCCAATAAGACCAATAAAAAGAAAGTCACTAGTCAAGATTCTACAATAGATACTGTTTTCATTTGAGTAAAATGTATAATATATTATCTTCTTATTTTTATTTCTTAGTATTTATTACACAATATTTAATTAATTTTTTTTATTTCATTGTGTTTCAAAAAATTATTTTTATTTCATTAAAATTGGTTTTTAATTTTATTTTAATGTGGTGAGATTGTTTAATTCATGGATAACCAATGAATAAAATAAATATAATGAATAAATATAAGATTGGGAAAACAAACAAATATTATGCAACTGCGGAAATTATTAAATATTATTGTTTAGTGGCAGTTCCATACCGTCACGAAATTGTTTACTGACGGGTCTATATTCATTACTAAATAGTGTTTCGTGAAAGATTTAGTGACAATTTTATGCAACTGCGGGAATTATTAACCAATATTGCATTTAGTTGTGCTTTCGTAACCATTACCAAAAATTAGGTATGTCACTTTTGCTTTTTACGGCAATTTTGTAACCGCCACTAAATATATCTATTTGTTTATTCATTTAAATAATAGCGACAATTATAACAGTCGCTTAATATATCAATTTAATTTTTATTTTAAATATTAGTAGTGGTTTTAACCACGACTATTATTTTAAATAACAGTAGTGGTTTTAATTTGTGGGGAAGACAAATTTGTAAGTAATGTTCTAAGTGTCCGATCCTGTTAATTTAAAGATGAAGTTGGACTGTTTAGGATTAACGTAACTATGTTGGAATTTTAGCTTAAAATGACATTTAAATGACTATTTTGTGGTGCAAATATATGTGAGGTACACTTTTGATTTGGGTCGGGTCAAAGTGGATTCAGGTTCTTCGTAGTGAGACGGAGATTTTGATATATTGTACGCTCAAAAAGGATAATGGGTGAATGAGAAATTGGTTCTCAAAGTAGACCAATTTGAATTGGAAAATGAATGTGGAAAGGCTTTAAAGTAGCATTTGTCCCACATTGGTTTGAGAAGTGGGTTTGCACCATATATACAAGGGTCTTTCTAAGCCATATTGGATTATATAGCATAGAAGTTCTCTCTCGCGCAAAGGAGGGGTGCAACTCAAATCCCAAAATGCATAACATGGAGTCATTGTTCGAGTCGTAAACCCGAATGCGTTTGGAAAGGCAGGCAAGCACAGAGTGCAGTGCCACCCGAATGGCATACACCACACAATGTACACAAATACTAGGTATGCAAATATACACCAGACAATGTTAGTAAATGCACCATGAGAGTTATGCTACATTATTTTGGGATATCAAATTTATTAAAATGTTTTACACCTGAGAGTTATGCTACATTATTTTGGGATATCAAATTTATTAAAATGTTTTACATTATTATTATTATTATTGTTGTTGTTGTTGTTGTTGTTGTTGTTGTTGTTGTTGTTGAAAAAGATAAGAAAATATATGGTGGATGCATGTGCATGGTATATTTGTCATAAAACGTAACAGAAAAACGGACATAAATGAAGGGTATAACCTTCATTAACATTTATTCACCAATTTCCAACAAACTATTAGTAGATAATGAATTTCAGTTGTTAGTTGTTTTTTGGCAAAAACTTGTGTGAGACCGTCTCACTATGAGACGGGTCGGGTCAAAATGTAAATGTAACACTTATATGCACAAATGTTATACTTATATGCGCAAATGCAATACTAATTAGGAATAAAATTTTTGTTACTTATAAAGGTAAATGTAATACTTTTAAGGGAAAATACAATATACTTTTACATTTCAATTAAGTATTACATTTTTCCTCAAAAGTATTATATTTGTCCTTATAAGTAAGGGGCACTTGCCAACATTACTTATTATGAAAAAGGTATTACATTTTCTCTTATAAGTAACAAAAATTGTATTCTTGATTAGTGTTATATTTGAGCATATAAGTATGACATTTGCATTGTGCTCTGACCCGACCCGACCCGTCTCACGAATAAGGATCCGTGAGACGGTCTCACACAAGTGTGACCCTTTTTTAATACTCATAATTCTTTACAAGGTAGTATTTATTTTATACTTTCTCAAATATGGTAGTTAGCTTCAATTGTTAGTTGTTAATTAATTTAAATTGTATTAACTTATTTGATAAAATTAGTCATTTTTTTTATTAATTATTATAATTTTTTGAATATATCTAGGTATATGGTATCATGGTATGGATGATATGACACGAACCTCTTTAGGATTAGTTTTGGTGTGTGGTAAGTTATTAGTCGACTCGCTTAGGACACATGTTGTAGTCAGACAAAAAAAAGTCTGAATATATAATATATCTCTAAATTATTGACAATTAGTTATTTTTATATTTGGCTATAATGTGGAAGTAAATATTGTTTTTATTTGTTTCACATCGCTATCAAAAACAAAAAGACAATTAATGAATTAATTGATTTAATTTTTCTTTAACAATAATGTGAATGTAAATATCATTTATGTTTGTTTCACATCATTGTCGAATTAGTCACTCAAATTAAACTTTGCAATATTGATCCCTTACTCAATAATTGCTTGGATATCGATAATCTTGGATCGGAGTGGTGTCAATTGACAACACTAAAAAATTGTAATATATAAAAATTTTGTTGTTTAGCAATCTAATTGTTTTTTTTTTAGTTCGGTGACCTAATTGCATTTTGATGTGTAGTTGGTTTGCCTATTTGACCCTTATTCCAATAAATAATTTAATTAGTAGAGCATCTCAAACTTAGAAGTCCAAATAGTAATATTTGGTGACAATTTGTACTATAGACCATGCATAGTTTACATAGTAAGGTGGAACAACGACAAATGTTCATTTTCAGTAAATATACTGATGGTTCATTTTAATGTACTATATGTTCTTTTTTAGGTAATATACTAAAAATAAACTTGAAATATACTAAAAATGAGCATTCAATATACTAAAAATGAATATGTATGTTAGTGACTCATCTTGCACTGTGGACCATGATTAACGATATAATGATTGTTATTTGGTACATTATAGAACGTGCATTACATTCAGCAATATTATAAATATAAATAAACTTTTAATGCTATTTCTGAGGTGTCGCAGCTGACTGAACAAGCAAGTTACACACAAGATATGTAACGCTTAGAATTTTGTAGAGGGTTGTAGTATAAATAAGGATTCCTAGCGTGGAATCCTTTCACCATTATACCGTTACTCTATAATTTTATTTACAGATGATTGTACTCAAATTCAGTTGATAACCACAAAGGCTATTAAAAGTGGTGTACCAAACACAAGCGCATATTGCCAAAGATCTTGTGGTCAAGCGTCATAGTTGTGGTCCTCCTAAGTGAGAGGTCACAAATTCATTTTCTTGTGGGGGCGTTGGCTCGTTGTGCTTACATTATAACAGAGTCAATAGTATTCAAAAAAAAAAAAAAAAAACACAAGTGCATATTATTTTTTTTCTCATAAACAATTTACTTTTCATATTTTAATATGCTATTACTTGTGCATCTAGATTCACTAAACTTATCACATAAGTTCATAACATACTTTCACATCATAAAATTACTATATCCAAATTATTTTACAATTGATGATGAATTCAAAACTAGTTTTCTTTATCTGTTAGTGTAATGTGAAAGTAAATATAATTGTTATTTGTTTAACATCGTTGTCAAAGTCAATAATAAGGAAAATGGTTCAAATTAGCCACTAAACTATACACGAAAGTGCAATTAGGTCATCCAACTCAAAAAAAAAAAAAAAAAAAAAGGTCTTTGAACTATCCAAAATTATGCACTTCAACCAAATTTAACAGGTTCCTCCGGTTATCCTTGAATTGATGTGGTGGTCATTCTATTAAAAATTTATTATTTTGAAATTTATCTCAATAATTTAATAAAATAAAATCTATCCCTCCCTGTCTTCATCTCTAGCAGGGGGACGATTTATTTATTTTTTTTAATTTTTTTAATTTTATTTAAAATTATTAAAATAAATTTTCAATTTTTAATAAGCTAAATTACCGTCACATCAATTATAACTGGAGAAACATGTCAAATTTGATCAAATTGCATAATTGTTTTTTTATAGTTCAGGGATCTAATTGTGTTTTTTCGGAGTTCGATGACCTAATTGCATTTTCGCTTGGTGGCTAATTTGAACATTTTTAATAATAATAATAATAATTCTTTGAATATATAGGGGGTGTTTGTTAAATAACTGTTAGTTGATTGAGTTAATGGGTTTGATAGTTGATAACATTAGCTTATTGTAGAAAGATGTTTGATAAATTAGCTCTTAATTAGCTGATAGCTGATTACATGCAAAATGACTTCTAAAAAAGCTTATCGAAAAAACTACTTTGAGCAGCTTTTTGAATTTTAATATTTTGGAACAATAAGCTGTTACAAAAAGCTAATTAATCAAACACTTATATTGGTAGTTTAACCAAATGAAACATTTAATAGTGATCAAATAAGCTAAAATTGACAGATAAACTAACTATGTTACCAAACATGATCATAATCTCTCAATTATTGACAATTAGTTGATTTAATTTTGGCCCTGTTTGGTAAATGGCTGTTAGCTGATTGGATTGGCTGTTTGGGTTAGAAAGTATGATTTGTTGATAACATTAGCTGATTGTAGAAAGTTGTTTGATAGATTAGTTGTTAGCTAATAGTTGTTTGGTATAATTTCTTTTATCAAAAAGCTAATTGAAAAGGCTGTTTTGAGTAGCCTTTTGAATTTTAGCATTTTATAGTTACAAAAATCTTATTAACCAAACAACTAATAGTGGTCAAATAAGCCAAAATTGACTAATAGGCTGATTATTTACCAAACAGGGCCTTTATCTTTTACTATAATGTGGATGTAAATATCATTGTTATTTGTTTCACATTGTTGTCAAATTAGCTTCTCAAACTTTGAAATATGGATCCTTTCCTAGGACTTTGATTCAAATGACATTTAAATTAGGAATAAGGGTCAAATAGGCCACTGAACTACACACAAAAATACAATTAGGCCATCGAACTAAAAAATAATGCAATTGGGTCCCTGAACTACACGAATTAATGCAATTTCATCAAAAATGACCTGTTTTACCTGATGTGCCGGTTACCTATTTTAAAAATAATATTTTAAATAAAATAAATAATTAAAATTGAAAAAAAATTAAGAAAAAAAAAACTACCGGCCAGGGACGAATCCGGCCGGCCTCGTCTCCATGGCCAGAGCTTCGTCTTCGTCTCCGGCTCCGGCCATGGAGACGACGACCTTCGTCTCCATAGCCAGGAGACGAAGGTCGGCTTCGTCTCCGGCCAAGGAGACGAAGGTCGGCTTCGTCTCCGGCCAAGGAGACGAAGGACCTCGTCTCCATGGCTGGAGACGAAGGTCTTCGTCTCCAGCCCGCGTCTCCGGCCGGCAGTTTTATTTTTTTTAATTATTTTTTTAAATTTTAATTTTAATTTTAATTAATTATTTTATTTAAAATTATTTTAAAATATCATTTTTAAAATTGGTAACCGGCACATCAGGTAAAACAGGTCATTTTGGATGAAATTGCATGAATTCGTATAGTTCAGGGACCCAATTGCATTGTTTTTTAGTTCGATGGCCTAATTGCATTTTTGTGTGTAATTCAGTGGCTAATTTGACCCTTATTCCTTTAAATTATGTCCATATTTAATAAATAACGAATTCACCAAAATTTTGACAAATTCACAATTTTTAGTGTTTTAACTTTGTCAAAACGCTGAAAATCGCGTTTAATATATGCTCCAAATCGTCAAGACTGTATACGCTACTAAGAGCAACGTTTACATTTCGACGTTTTGGGGAAAAGTTGTTCTTTCCCCCAAAATGCCCTTTATACTTTTAAAATTTTTTATGCTTTTTGGATGTTTTGGCGGCTGAGATTTTTTAATTGTTTGCAGACGAAATTGATTTGCGCTATGTTGGACTAGGTACATGCACTATCCATCCTGCTTATCAAAACATGTCTTTAATTTTTAATTAATTAAAGAAAAGATGACTTTAATTTTTAAAATATATAATAAAAAGTGTCATTCCAACTTAGTATTATTAAAAAAAAAAAAATAGATAGACTCTATTATATTACAGTATCAAGAGCCAATACTGACTCTACTGAAGCTCAAACGCACAACCTCTCTTATGAGAGAGTTACTTGGTGTCACTAGACTACAATATCCTTGACATGCACTTACAATACATAGATAAACAAAAATTTACATCGGCTTATTAGTTAATTCTATAAATTGCATTTAATATAATTTTTAAAATTCGCATTGTTTTTCTAGGCAATTGTAATTTGGTTAACAAACTAATTAGAGCATAGTTTTAAGCTAGGCTAAAAATAATTACCTTGGAAAATCTAAATATTTTAAGATTTTTTTCTGAATTAATTTTCTCCATCAATATTAAATTCAACAATTAAGTTTATTGATGTGACAATTCAAGGACATATCATTGTCACAGGGAAAAGATTGAAATAACTTGTAGAATATACCTTGTTGGATTTTACTATTTTTTAAAAAATGAATCAATACCATTTAATAATATAAAAATAAAATAAAGTGACTCTAATAAAATCATTATTAGAGAATTATTTTCACTTTTAATTTGGTCTACCGCTATTAAGTTATTTAAATAAGAAAAAAAATCTAGCTATTCATTCATATTATTTACGTTGTTTTTATATTTTGTTCTCAAATATTATTTTTGTTGCATTTAGTGTAAGATTTTTTTTTGGACACATACATTTGATGCTTCTAACCAAACCAAATTTTTTGTAAAAATTAGTCGGAATGCATCATATTTCTAGTTTAAAATGGTATGTTTTCTACTAAAAAGTACTAAAGTGTTTAATTTGACATGGTTTTGAACCAAAAATGTGATACATTTCAACCATTTGCTATAGGAGATTTGATTAGATTTAGAATAAATAGACATGACACACACACACAAAAAAAAAAAAAAATTGTATACCAAATGTAACAAAAATAATATTTTATATTCAGATGTGAAAATTATCTAAATAACCATAAAATCAAATATAGAAATAATTCAAATTTTGAGCATATATATACAGTGCAGATGAATTTGCATATTGATATAGGATCTATAATTCAAATTTGCACACTATAATTGAAAGTTGGACTCCAATTTTTTTTTTCAAAACGGCTCAAGTATGAAACGATTACAATGTATGTAGTTTGAGTCTGCATATATGCTGTAGCTAGGCACTACAACATCAAAAAGTCATTTTTAGCTGCGATAAAAGATATATTTCATTTCATTGGTCTTCAAAGGCTCCTTTACTACGTACTTAAGACCAAATAAAATAATTGAATTAAGCCACCAACCCCAACACCCCAAACCACTATAAAAAGGGCTTCAAGATGGAACCAATTACAAGGAATTCACTCACCTCTCATCCCATCCATCTTAATACATTTAGTTTGCACATTTTATTAAACTATGCCTTCAACAACACTCTCCACTGTTCCCTCCGACATCAATGACTTCGTGGTGAAACAAGGCCACGGAGTGAAGGGCCTTTCGGAGCTTGGCCTCCAAACCCTCCCCAACCAATACGTTCACCCGCCGGAGGAGAGGTTATCCAGCATGGACGTTGTTTCCGACGACTCCATTCCGGTCATTGACGTCTCAAACTGGGAGGACCCGAAGGTGGCTAAGCTCATTTGCGATGCCGCAGAGAAGAGGGGGTTCTTCCAGATTGTGAACCACGGGATTCCCCTTGAGATGCTGGAAAAGGCAAAGGCGGCCACTTACCGGTTCTTTAGGGAGCCGGCGGAGGAGAAGAAGAAGTATTCCAAGGAGAACTGTCCGACTAGCCATGTGAGGTATAGCACAAGCTTTCTTCCACAAATAGAAAAGGCTTTGGAGTGGAAAGATCACCTCAGTATGTTCTATGTTTCTGATGAGGAAGCTGCTCAGTATTGGCCTCCTTCTTGCAGGTCACTATATATATTTGCATGTTTATATATTATTCCATGCAATAAGATTAGAAGAAAATAACATATATTATTGTAATTTGTCCCAGGGATGATGCACTGGAGTACCTAAAAAGCTGTGAAATGGTGAGTAGGAAGCTATTGGAGGCATTGATGCAAGGACTAAACGTGAATCAAATTGACGATGACAAACAATCACTTCTAATGGGCTCACGTAGGATAAACATCAATTACTATCCTAAATGCCCCAACCCCGACCTCACTGTCGGCGTGGGCCGTCACTCCGACATCTCCACCCTCACACTCCTCCTCCAGGACGACATCGGAGGCCTATACGTGCGCAAACTGGAGCACGAAGCCTGGTCGCACGTGCCGCCAGTAAAGGGCGCTCTGGTAATCAACATCGGCGACGCTCTCCAGATAATGAGCAACGGTCGATACAAGAGCATCGAACATCGCGTTATGGCCAATGAGACCAACGATAGAATCTCCGTCCCTGTTTTCGTGAACCCAAGGCCTAACGATATCGTGGCGCCACTCCCGGAAGTGCTGGCGAGCGGGGAGAAGCCGGTATACAAGCCGGTTCTCTACTCCGACTACGCCAAGCATTTCTACCGTAAAGCTCATAATGGGAAAGACACCATTGCTTTCGCCAGAATAGAATAAGGAAATCAAACTGATTCACAAAGTTGAATATGAACTCATCGTATGTAATAAATACATATTTGTGACTATGCTTCATTATTTTATTTGTACCCAATAAGTCCGAGTATTATGCATGAATTTAATAAGATATTTCAGTCGATTCTTTAATATATTTTGGTGCAAATTGGATTTACCTTTACATGTCAGCGATTCTTATCGTTACTTATGTTGGAATTTAAATTAATTGGATGTTTTGGCGGCTGAGATATATAACTCTTCGCAAAGCAAATCATGTACGGAATCTTGGGACCAAATTATACTGCGGTGGAGGAGTTAAAAAATGAACACAATGCATTCTCAAAAATAAAAATAAAAAAATGAACACAATGCGGGTATTTTTTGGATGTTTATGGCTACTGAGATAATATTATTCGCAAAGCAATTTGGTGCACAATATCTTGGACTAGTTACACTACACAATTCATTCTAATATATATATATATATATATAAGCCTTTATTCACATGAGGAAACCCAATTATAGAGGATTGTGAGGATAAATCATATCCATCAAATAATATATATATATATATATAGTAATTTAAAAAAAATAAAAATAATGAAACAGGGTCGTATTGAACCCAACATAATTTGCCACAAATAGAATTACCTATTAAAAATGTACTTTTTGTTGTAATTCACAAAATTCTACGTGGACTATAGTCCATGCAATAGGTTGCCTCCCTTGTAACTAAGAGATGAATTTATCATTAGGGCACAATAGAAACTAGAAAGACTGGAAAAGCCAATTTTGCTAGAAGTTAATTAGAATTGAAAGTTTTGGTTATTTTCACAGTTAAAAATACGGTAGTTCAAATTTCATAGCAGTTTGGAGCAGGACAGTTCAATCTTCGCCCTTAGCAGTCTCTGAGAGTGGGTTGCGAATTGCTATGGCGTCCTCGAAAGGTCTCTCTCTTCGATGTTCATCTCTCTTTTCCCCTGCCTAAATCACTGTGGGTTGCAGGGAAGAAAATGTTGGTTCCTCTAACGGCGTCGCTTTATGTACCAGGTACTCTGGATGATGCTGATATTGGGACTGGGTATTATGTGGAGGTTAGTAGTATTTTCTTCTATAGTTGGAAATTTTTTAGATTTTTAATTTATATTGCTGTACAAGTTTCAATATGAGAATCATTGGATCCAAAGAATACGTGTTCTTGTAATCCAGTTTTTGTAGAGGTTTCAGTTGAAATTACATTTAGCATTTGAGAACTGAAAATGGATATTTGTGTGTGTGTGTTTGTTTGTTTTTTTTTTTTTTTTCATTATTTATTAAGAGAGAAAATCCTTTACTTGATTTACACATGTAAAGCTAGAATGCAAGGTATTACTGTTATGAATTAGAAATCATTAATGGAGCTTTTCCACCGTGCCATTCTTTGATGATCTAACATCAAATGCTGTGCAAATATATGACCAGTTCGTTAAAGGTTGATTAACAATCCCTTATAGTGATGAGGGTATTCATTATTCATTTATAACGGCGAGGGGATTTTTAATCAGTTAATCCCACTCCATCCCAAGACTCCCAAGACTAGAAGCTATCCAAACTTTGGGATAAAAGGGTGTGACGCCCAGATATAGAGATGGCCCAACTGTAAACCAAACCTGTAAGAATTCTTAGCCCAATCCCTTCATTCCAATGAACCATACAACCTCTAAGATTTTTGGCTTACACTAGTGACCTTAATCTTGCAGCTTTTGATTTGTTGTGGCTGGATTTCTCGAGTTCATATTTTACCCAAATATATGGATATCAAATAAAGATGTTCTGAGAAAGGGGTTTGGGTGTTACTAGTCAGATGAAGCTTCTATGTATAACCCTCCATATCATTTCTCCTAATCTCCTTAGAGTCCAGTGGTGCACAAGTTCTTGACTAGTTAAGATAAAGTGAACTGTGTTAGACACTATATGAACAGTGTCTGCTATGAACATGATGGGGACAATACCTTTGGATCATTCATTTTTTTTTTTATTTATTTTTTCTTTATCAATTCTATGAGAACTTTATATCTAACATGACTTTTATTATCTTTGTTTGTTTAGAAAACTATGGCAGAAGGAAAGGATTACTGTGAGCGTAAAATAAACCTGCTGCAGTCCAATTATGATCAGCTTCTTGATGTAAGTCAGAATGAGTGAATGACCATCACCATCTTTTATTCATTGGAATATGCATATTTGTGTTGTTATTAATACGAAACCATAAATTGACCCATGAAATTTAATTTTTGATTCATCCAGTTTCAACTGTTGGATCTCTGGTATGTACATAATTATTTAATAATATGTAAAAATTTCTTAATATCAATGATATAAAAATAAAGTGAAGATGGTAGATATTAATCCATAAAGCAAAAAGATTTAAGCAAAGTATACAGTCAATAACCCTCAATCTCTACTCTAACAATGCTCATGGAACAATTTTAATTCCATCCAACATAGTCAATTAGAGAGTTTGAATATTAGGCATAACCACAACATTAGCAAAGTTCATATCAAGTTCCATCAACCAGGTATTCCATATTTGCTATCCAAGTTTTGCAAGCCAAATTAAAAGTGAAAACACGTATAGACCATGAAGTCCAATTAAGAAATCAAATAATTTGTGCCTTCAATGCCATGGACATCATGCGTTTGGATTTTTAAGTGAAATCTAGTATTTTCCTTTTTCTCTTCTTTTTTTCCCCCCTTCAAATAAGAATCCCACAGTTCAAAGAGAACTGCAGTTTGTATGGTTTTCATAAACTGTGGTTGGATCGTTCAGTATTTTTATATAACCTGTGGTTGGATCATTCAGTATTTTTATATAACCTTACTGATATTCTGCTGAGTGCTGACCCACGATTCAATTGTGGGTTGTTACAGTGTTAATAATAACACTGTATATTACATTGATGGGGGACTAATTCTTTGGGCTTGTTCTTTCCATAAAAGTGTGAAACTTTCTCTATTTTCATTCATTAGTAACATTCCCTTTCCTAAAAGCATCAATCATTTCTTGGCCTTTCTGCAAGGTACAAGTATTTCCCATTTGTTGAATTTATATTTTCATTCATTTCTTTAAAAGTTTTTAACAAACACTTACTATTAAGCTTGACATCATTGGCATGTTATTCTATAACTCATGGAAATTTCTGTCTACATTTTAGCTGTGTGGAAGCATCATTCATGCAAAATTTCAAGTTGTTTTATTTTCTGCCTAAAATATTACGGTACATTAAAAAGGTTGTTTCAAGAAGTTGATTTAGCTAAGTTAGTTCGTTTTAGCAACATCTTGTCCTTGTTAGTTGATTACAAATTTGAGTTGAGTTGGTTATCAAATGTTGTGTGGACACATTTTAAAGAGGTGTGGATGGCTACAAGCTTAAAGTTTTTAAGATTTCACTAATATTTACATTAAGAATAAGCAGAGCACAATGCAACTAAATTCCAATTAGAAGATCAAGCAATTTTAAAAAATGTGTAGACATCAGATAACCCATTAAACATCACTTTTGAACTTTCAAAGGATAAGCAACATTCTTGTCAATAAGGAACATGAGAGAGTCCACTGGGGCTAGAGTCCACTTGATGATCCAGAAATACATTAATTGATATAATAACCACAATGTACAAATATTTACAACAATTGTGATTTTTTGACTTGCAAAAAACTATGAAAGAACCCCCATTGGGCTCACCCTAAGCAACTACCACGATTGGTTAGCTTGTAGTAAAAAAAAGAGAGGATGAAATCCGGGTACGACCCGAATCCATAACTAGGCTATGTTACTCCAGAACTCACAGAGGTCAGAGGGGGTCTTCCCTGATCACGATGACCCCACTCCCTAATCACATCTCTCCTCCTCAGCCACCGCCACTGCCCACCGACGATTTGGGTCCTCGGCCACCATCAACCTCCTATGAACCCAGTGCTGAGCCTCCCAGAGACGCACCTCCTCCTCCTCGGTTCGACCCTAGCCGAAGTAACTCTCTCCATCCATTAGCTTGCTGTTATTACTTTTTGTTCCATTTTGATATACGCCCGTGAGATTCAAACCCAGTCTACAGTTTAGGAAGGGTAAATTACCAATAAGTTACGCTCCATAAACACCTTTTGTTATTGTTTTCAATTGTATTAATTGGTGATTAGTTCTTTCAATTTTGGGTTTCTGGTCTTTCAATTTGCTAATAAACATGCGAAACTTAATTGCAATTTTGACGTAATTTTATCATTTGTTTCTTTACCAATCTTTTAGATTTGACGTAATTGTATCATTTATTTGCATTAATTCTTCCATTTGAAGTGAACGACTGCACTTATGGCTATAAAGAGTGTATATAACACTGAATTCGAATTTTAGTTTTGTGGGAGAGTACAAACATATTATCCAGAGCAATATGGCACCGACTGGTCATTGACTTCAGGAATATTATGATATCTTAGTGGTTCCACATTGTATCTCCCTACACAATTAGATAGGTTGTGTCCTTTTTATTTTGTTTCTTGTTTGCTTTATATGTACTTGCGTGTTATTCGATAGATGGGGAAATGCATTCTTGATTAGTTGATTACGTGGATTGGAAGTTGAAGAATATCTATGGAATATATTTGGTTATTTTTTCGATTCTAATGTATGCTTTTTATTGGTTATTTTGAAGTGATTGGTATTATTAGAAGGAAGGCATTGATAAAAGATTTGGCAGCCATATACCATGCAGAGGGCCTTACATATTGTCAACAACTTTTGGAACTCCAAAGAAAATTTGAAGAGGTTAGTGAGATTATAATGCATGTTTATTGTTTTACCTTTCATAAACGAAAATGTAAAACACCCCTTCTGCATGTAGTTATTTTTTTTTCTTCTGAAATTTTGATTTCATAACAGAGTTGGAGCCTTTTGTGTTTTTGTTGACTTTTGTGTGTTATTATATGTCAAATAGTGTATCTCTATTGTGATACATATGTTTATTTACACAGCTTCATATTTATGTGGCAAAGGTTTGGAAAATATGCGAATTGTAATTCTACTTTAGTCTTTAGAGTATATAAAAACTTGGGTCTCAAAGTCCAGGTAGTTTCCGATTAATTTCATTCAATGATCATCCAAAATTTTTAGTATACATTCTACTTTGTAATCAATGAAGTATGTTGTAAATTTGCATCATTTTGGATTGTTGCAGCCACATATAGAGATTAAGACTCCAGAAGACACAAGGAAAGAGATGGCAAGGCCCACAAAGCGCATGAAGAAAACTCGTTAGGATATCAATAGCAGCTTGATTCATTCCTTTTTAAGGTTCTCTTCTCTACCCATCTTATCAGCAAGAAATCAAAGCTTATTTGGTATTGTAGAGTTGCCAAAACCAATTGACTTATAAATGAGTGATTCTAATATATGTTTCGCATTTACTTCCAAAAACTAGTCTCCAGAAGTATATATATACTTTTCATTAGCTTCAAAGTAGTTTTTCTTGTGGAAATATGCATCTGTTATTTGTACAGACCTTTTCTTCCAACAATTGTCAAATTCTACAATTTTTTTTTCGAGATAAATTCTTCATCAATCTATGAACTGCTTTTGTATCTGCTGCATCAAGTCAGGTCCACCTTGACCCTTCTATAACTTAGCTTCATTGAAAGGAACTGGATAAGCAGCTTGCAATTTAGGATTATAAAGCAATTGCCTCATCAAAGATTGTGTTTTCAGGTCCTCCTCAGGGTTTCCAGTATCATATACAGCTTGGTCCAAGTAATCTGCTGCCTAAAAAATATGTAAGAGCATCACCATCTGTGAATAATGTGGAGTTATTAGGATGATATGGAGGTGAGAGATGATGATTTGGAGGAGAGAGGAGAGAGGAAATTTAATTTGCAGGAAGATAGGTTATTTGTGGGGCCCAAGAAGAGAGAGGAATGTGAAGAAAGCCTGAAGCTTACGCGTTGAAGCGCACGGTGTGCGCCCTCGTGTACTGCACGCGTCCTCTGGGCGCGTGAATGAGCATTTATATATATGTTTTTTGTTGGTAGATTTGTCTTTTTTTTTTTTTTTTTTTTTTTTTTTATCATCTCCTCCCATCATCTCTCTCCAGTCATACCTGCAAAAACTCCTTAAAAATCGCAACTGATATGGATGCTCTAACACAGCTAAGAAAGTGTTCAATCATTACAACAATTTACTTTCCTGCTTTTTGCTACAAATTTCAAAAAAAAAAAAGAACTAAAAGTTCAATTACTTGCCTTTGTCCCCGCACGTAGAACAAAAAGATAAGTGCCAAGCACCTTGTGCTCAAATGACATGTAGTGACCTCTTCCATATGGGAGGTCATGAATTCGAGCCTCAGTGGAGGCGATATCGATATTGACTCTTTGTGTTTCAACAGTTTGAGAAAGTATAGATGAACATATACTACAATGTAATAGAGTAAGTTGTATTCAAAAAGGGTATATACTTTCTCAACTTGTTGGCTTGATCTCATGACCTCCTATATGGGAGAATCACTACATGACATTTGAATACAAAGTGCTTGGCAAAAAATCCTTTAACACTTGAAATTCAAAATTTAAAACATCAAATAAATCAAAATTTGTATATGATAAAATGTAAAGGTTGTTACAAATAATTTCAATGTGACTTGTATTACTGTTCCTACGTGTGTGTTTATATATATATATATATATATATATATATATGGATGGAAATCCTTAACACTTGAATATCTTTAACATTCTCAAGATTTGACCTGCAGAGACTTATCATACAACAAATCATCTGGTTGTATGATAATTCTTGGACTGGATGGTGGACGAGGTTTACAAGTGTAAGTATGAATAGACAATAAACATCACACATTGTGCGACATTACTTCCTAATGTATATGTTTTTGTTACAAGATTCAGTTTCTAATATAATAGGGGTCTCTTCTTGAATTGAATTCTAATGTTCCCACTTGCTATTATATAATTTGTAGAAATCTCATCAGCAATAACTTTACAATACGTAGCTCTAGGGGCAGGTGAGTGTAAATTATATTGTCCATATATATCATTTTTCGAAATAACTATCTTCTATTTTCGTTGTTACGTTCTTGGGATTTTCCAAAGGCCGTAGATATGTTCATAGATATTAAATATGTTGCTAATAATTAAAATGCTAGAGATATGTTTAAATCAATTTAAAATCTACATCTATAAGGCTACTCATCTCCATGGTTAGGACTGGTTGTACTGGAACTAGAACCTGAACCGTTCAGTACATGTTAGCCTTCTAGTGCCTTACAGTGGCGTTTAGTTCGGTTCACGAAATGCTAAATTACCTTAGGAAATGTTAGATTGCTGGGAATATTAGATAATTGGGAATGTTAGATCACTGTGTTTGGTATAAAACTGAAGTACGCAAATAAGAAAACGGAAATAAGACAAATTGATTAAAATGCCAAAAACCAAATATTAGTAACATCCCCTGAAAACCTAAGAAATTGAGACTTATCTCACATTCTCTTCCAATAGCTAAAACCTTCATGTGGAGGTTATGTTACATTCCCTGAAAAAATTACATAACTTAAAAGCAAACATGAGAATCTTATATTTCCAAGCAAATATAACTTTATTTATCTTATATAACTTGAACCAAACGCCCGTTATAAGGGGCATCTCTAGTTTCTATTCCTAAAATAGAGAAATCTTAACCAGGACCTTAGGATCTTGCATAAGATTCTACCATTATGGTTAGAATAGTAAACACTTTGATCCAAACTGTTACCATGGCTACATCAGGCTATTGTTCTTTTAGAAAATGTTTGGCGTACAATTTGCTCTGACAGAGTGAGGCAAATAAGTCTACAATTTATTTTGAGAGAGTTTTAATTTCTCTTAGATTGGATGTTAATCTTATTCAATGCATCCTTTCTCCTTTCAGTGCTCTGCCTTCAGGATTGAATTGTCTTAAGAAGAAATTCCCTTGCAAGTAATCGGGACACTAATGTCTCAAGTTTTAGCATGGCAGCTGTTAAGGTATAAATGACACTCAACTTGCATATCTGATTCTTTTGACGTTATGTGTTAGAACAATGAACATTTTGGAATAAGATAATGTATTTTATGAGTTAGAATAATGTACTTAATGTGTTAGAAAGAATTTTTTAGGGTAAGATAATGTACTTTATTGAGTTACAACAATATACTTTATGTGTTAGAATAATTTTTTTTTTTTATGAATTAGAATAATACACTTTATGTGTAGAATGAAATTTCTAGGGTAAGATAATGTACTTTATTGAGTTATAACAATATACTTTATGTGTTAGAATAATGTTTTTTTTTATGAATTAGAATAATATACTTTATGTATTTTTAAACGATGGTCCATGATGGGCACAAATGATGAGTGTGAAAAGGGTGTAATGTCGTTCCGCTGAGGATTGGTGTTATGTCACGAAACTGTGTGAATTACCAAGCACTAGAGTATATGAATTTATAGAATCCAAGTAACAAAGACTGAATGATGTGGAATAAAAGAAAGCAATTGATTAAGGTGAAAACTATATGATAAAGGTATGGGCCGGATTAGGGGGATTGTAATCTTGATGTTCCTACCAAATCAGGATTAGGGAAAGAATAATTAACCAAGGGATATATGGGCAATGCACAAAAGAATTCTACTCAACTACTTTCGTAATCAATAAGAAAATTAAGCTAAAATTGCCCCACTGTCATGATGCATCAATTATAACCTTAAACACCTAAGCATTGTAAGCCTCCAAAATTACCTCTACTTTCATAGCAGGAAAATTAGGTTGAAATTGGTAAGGCTCGAGGTCTCCATCCAACTTTCGTTGTAATGAATCCCTCTCCTAGACTAGCAATTAATTGTGGCCATCAATCAATAACAAGTAGAAAGAAATCCCCAAATCAACATAAACCCTAGGTAAAAGATTCAATCCCTTTATGCAATTAATTACCAATTGAACATCAAGATTAACAATGGATCCCTAATCCAAACCCATAAACGAACTACTCCCGCATGATGGGAGCAAACAAAACAAAGCAATAATTAATAACCATAAACATTGCAAGAAAATAATAAAGGAATAAGAGAACTTAATTGATAAAGAACAAATCCAATCTTCAATCTTTGATTCCAATCTTGAAATAAAATAATCTAATGTAAAACTAGTCTAAACTATGCTGGGGAAAATATAAACTAAAAACTAGGGTTCAGAACTCTGTAAGGGAACCTCCTTCAATTGTAGAGAATATGTAGAATATATAGGAGATAGATGGGCCTTGGCCCATTAGGCAAATTCTAATCCTTTTCCCATTTGTATTCTTGTTTTCTTTCTTCCTTGTAATTCCCTTTTCTTCCAGAACTTGTCCAAAATGCTCCAAAATTCTTCCTTTGTTGTTCCTTGTAGATAATTCAACACTTGGACAATATAACACACAAACAATTCCCAATTTCACTAGGATAAGGGAAATACAATTAAAATAAGGGGTGAATTATTGTATACAATAGTAGATATCAACTCCCCCACACTAGAACTTTTGCTTGTCCTCAAGCAATTACCCAGGATAATCCACCTTCCAAGCAATGAAACTGCACAACCAAACATACCACCAACCAACTCATACAACCTAACCTGCTTCAAATGGGGGTAATCACATTAACTTGAAATATTACCATCACATCAGTTTTGAGGTAATATAACATTACCAGATAATCTCATAATTTGAACCAACCAAGATAATATAACATTACCAGACTCAAATTACCTTGAGATGACCTAAACCAAACGCCCCCTTAGGGCATCAACAGCAAGAATCTGTTAGTCTGAAGTAACAGACACATATAGCATCACCAAAACCCAGCCCTTTTTTATATATATATTTTTACATTTTAACACATATAGCATCACCAAAACCCATATATATATATATATATATATATATATATATATATATATATATATATATTATTTTTATTATTTAGCGTTGACTTCAGTTGGCAAATTATGCTATATATATATGGACCCAGATCTACCTTATAAGGTAGCTAGACTCAAGTCCAAAATACGGAATAACGGTATCGTTAGTAGCATCATTTCTTTAGCCAATGATTTTTTTTTTTATGAATATAAAGTTTAAAAATTGTGAATATAGATTAAAAAAAAGGTGTTATACTGCTGAGTATAGAGTTTTGTAATTGTAAATATAGAGTTCTTTAATTGTGAACATAGAGTTATGAAATTGTGAATATAGAGTTCTGTAATTGTGAATATAGAGTTCTGCAATTGTGAATATTGAGTTCTGTAATTTTGTATATTGAGATCTAAAATTGTGAATATATATAGTTCTAAAATTATGAATATAGAGGAATGAATTCTGAAGACAAACGACAAGTTAACGGTAAGGAAGTAATTTTTTTAAAATTCAAAAACATCGTTTTGAAGCAAAACACGTTGTTTTGGACCCGAGTCCATGACATAACAACCGGAATCAGCTTGCCTGATGGCCTGATGCCCTTCTTGCTCATGGAATACAGGATGAATTCTCCATCATAAAATATCACAAATAGTAACCACTAAAAAATATCAACAAAAGGACAGAAAAAGACAAATCATCATGAGTAAAATTTTTTATGAGTTCTCATAGCTGAATTCAAAAGCAAGATTTTTTGCGTACTTACTTTTGTCTATAGACAAACACTTTTAAGTATTGAAATGATAGAAATATGCAGACCCCACATATTTAAACATATCTATATTATCATACCCTTCCAAGATATGTTGTTGACTGATAAGTGATGGAAAATTAGCCTCTTTTTTTTTTTTTTTTTTTTTTTTTTTTTTTTTTTTTTTTTTTTTTTTTTTTTTTTTTTTTTTTTTTTTTTTTTTTTTTTTTTTTTTTTTTTTTTTTTTTTTTTTTTTTTTTTTTTTTTTTTTTTTTTTTTTTTTTTTTTTTTTTTTTTTTTTTTTTTTTTTTTTTTTTTTTTTTTTTTTTTTTTTTTTTTTTTTTTTTTTTTTTTTTTTTTTTTTTTTTTTTTTTTGCATATGAAAGTATTCCAGGCATATGTAATTTTAAATGAGGTTTATTTTTAATATGGATCAGGTCAAAGTAGATTCGGGTTTTTAAAAGTGAGAACTTTAATTCGATATATGATTCACTCAAAATGGGACCCATTTGAGTAGGGAAAATTGAAATTTGGAGGGTTTTGAAGGAGCCTTTGTCCCACATGAAAAAGGATGAGGGTTTGCATTAGTATATATATGCACTTCCTTTTATATAGGTGTTTGAATTGTATGACTTAGAGGCTCTCTGTTGGTCGAAAGCAAGTAGAAAGGAGGGAGGGGAGGATAAACTTTATAATACTTAAAATATTTTTCAAAATGACTCAACGTGAGCTCTTGAAATCAAAGCTTGGAAACATGTTTTCTTACCGCGGAAGTTTTTTAACTTGCTTAAAAGAGATGTAGCTAAGGTTTGCGCTTGATTGTGTTTGTGTGAGTATAAGTATGAGGTTAGTTTGTAGGTAAAATAATAAACAATGAAAAGAAAAGACATAGGAAATTTTTATAGTGGTTTGGAATAACTTTCTTACTCCATTTATCTCCTTAACTCCAAGGAACTTTCACTAAGTATTGTTACAAATACAAAGTGATATATAGAAGCCTCAACTTCTTCCGGATAGTCCTTAGCTTGAGACAAGTTTCGCACACTAAGTCGCCTTATCCTTCACTATTTGATCAGAGATAGCCCAGGGTTGTCCACAAAGTCGCCTTGCTAGGTTGATCGCACAACTTTTTTTGATGGAAGATGGTTGTAAGTTGATGAGTGTTGGACTTTATAAATTGATCTGATTTCTTTTCAGCCTAGAAGTCTAAATGTAGCTTGAATGCTCGAACACTTGCACTTGATCACACGAGATAAATGCACAAAAGCATAATATTATTCACATGTCTTTTTCTAGGCTTGGGGTCCCTCCTTTTATAGATGAGGAAGGGTAAGCACCAACTTTAAATTTGAATCTGCCCGTTGTCACTTAACAGACAATAGTCGTCCAAAAGCTACCATAATCCCCTAAAATCCACTACCATATCCTTAGTTTGTGCAGTTGGATATAGGGATGGCAATTTCAATCCGCACCGTGGATATCCACCCGAATCCACCCCGCATGGGTCGGGTTTTTTTGGGTGATAGTGGGTGGTGGATCGGGGGTGGGTCTTATAAAAGTAAACCCGTGGTGGGTCGGGTTGGATTCGGGTTCTATGTACAAAATCCGCCTAGAACCCCACCCGACCCACCATGTGTGTGTATGTATATATATAATAGTAAAATAAGTACTAGTATGTAGTTTATTATCAAAGTTTCTATAACTTTTGATAACTTTTTACTATTTTTATATTTAAACAACTAAGTTTATTTTTAAAAATTAACAATTTAGTTCTTATATTTGGATATTTTTATTATTTTTTGTTTTAGTATAACTAATGAATTTTTTTATTTTATTATGTGTAAGTAATTTAAATATTAATTTTTGAAAAAAAATTAATAAGATGATAAGTGGTGGGTAACCGAGTGGGCACCCGCACCCGGTGGGGGTGGGGATGGATTCTAAAAAAGTCCACCTGATGCGGGTTGGGGGTGGGGGTGGGTGGAGAAAATATAAGGTGGGTCGAGTGATGGATGTAGCCCTCCCCGACCCACACCCGACCCATTGCCATCCCTAGTTGGATATCCATAGGGTAAGCTCCAGCTTATCAAAATTTTGTCTTCTCCATAGATTCCTTGGTGTCAGACAAGTTGCAATTGTCCAATGGCCCTTTTTATCATTTTTTGAATGAACTCCTTCCGAGAATGATTTTCCTTAAAAGTTCTTTTGCAAAACACATACATGCTTTGAATATAACAATGAATGCCTTTTCATCATCCATGAAGATCATACTTGAATATCTTTTCTTTCGTTCCCCTTAGCTTCCTTCCGATCTGACTCCTTCTGAATGTCTTATTCTTAAGCCTTTCTTTCTGGTCACTTCATTTCGAAGCATTTCCTTACGAATGCTTCCTTCAGACTAGTACCTTTCGTCCAATTGGATTGCGAAACCTATCTAAAATTACAATGATTTAATAGGAGTATAAAACACTTATATACTCAATTACACAATTAAACAATTTTATAGGTTTAAGGGATTTGAATGGAGTTTTTTTTTTTTTTTCTTTTCTTACTTAGTGGACCCAATTACACTACCCGATTGACTTACGGGACCAATTTGACCATTTTTTCTAAATTTTATGGCAAACCTTCTTAGTTAGAAAATTTCACAAAATAGTCATGTGAGTTATTTGAAAAGACAATTCTATTATTTGAATTTGAATAGTATGGAAATCACATTTAAAAATAATGGTGTTGGTGTTAGTATTGACCAAAGTTAGATAAGATTGATCAAAAATTGATTGGGAATACCAAATATGGCAATAATTTGATAGTGATATGCTAAATTAAATATGAAAAAATTAATAATCAGGGATCAAATTTGGAATAAGTATAACCATCGATCGAGGGATTAAAAAATAAATAAATAAAAAATAATAAAAATAATAAAATCAATTGAAATATCCATGCCAACCTGCAATAAAAAGTGCAACTTGTTTGGTACAATAATAGATGCATATATATATATTAAACATTTTTTTGACTCTCTCCCACCTTACATTTTATATAATTTATTTGCGAGCATAAACACACACATTCAATTCACTTTAAGCCAAAACTAGGGATGGGCGTAATTCAGATTATCTTAACTACCACCTTAAATCTTAACTGAATTTAAAATTTCGGGTGAACCCGAATAGTTATCGGTTCAGATATTTTAAATTTTGGTATATCTGAATATAAATTTGGTTCGGATATCGGGTGTTAAAAAATTATCCATACTCGACTCGAAACCCAAACTAACAAAAATTTTATTATAAATATAATAATATAAATTTTATATTTAGTTTTAAATGTATTTCATAATTAAAAGTATATTAATTTTCAAAAGTCTCATAATTAGTTATTATTATTTTCTCTTATTTTTAGTTGGATAGTATATGAAAAAATATAAATACAAAAATAATAAAATCATTAAAAAAAACTCAAAATTGATAAAAAAAAATAACAGTTTGGGTATATCCAAAGTCCAAACTAAGCCGAAATAAATCCGAAATAATTTCACCGGAACCAAATATATCCGAATTAAATTTAGTTCGGATATTGGGTGTCATAAACATCACCCAAAATTTTCGGATATCTGAAATAAAATTCGAGTGTCACCCGAACTGAATTGACACCAACCACTAGCCGAAATGCTACACAATTTTTTGAGGCAATTTTATAAGACTTCCACATTGCAAACAAAATTCTTTTTAAGTATTGCGGTGAGGTCTAGTGTAGAGTTAAAATACAAGGATATTGCTCATGAAACTAATGAAATAGTCCGTGTGCACAATAACCCGAGAGAAGTTGGTGTGGAGTTGGAGTTGGAGTTGCTAGTAAGGTTGTGGTGTGATAATGGTGTTGCGATACACATTTAATTTGCTAAACTCCTAAATTATGAATAATCCGATCTTACACGAATGGGCTAAACATATTGAGGTTGATGGTCACTTTATATGGGAGAAGATGCAAATATCTACTATACATGATTGTAGTAGTGATTGGCAGATTTATTTACAAAAGGGCTTAGTAAGAATGGTGTTATATAGATAAATGCTTTAGATTGAAAGGGATTGTTAGAACAGTAAGGGAGGCGGGGAGATTTACTCAAAAATCCATTATATTTTTACGGTATGTGGTTTTGACACTAGTACAAACACACTAATCTGCAAATATGAGGTGTCGTGGAAAGCTTTGAACTTTTTGCGACCCTTTGTGTCGAGTCGCAGAAAATCAAGAATCCGCGGCCCTTTTTTCGTAGAAGGGTTGCAGATTCCATATTATTTTTTTACAAAAATAAATGGATATCTGCGACCCTATCGATGAGGCTTGAATAGTCTGTCACATTAACCACAAGAGTACAAGATATAAAACATAAGGAAAAGAGTCCTAGCATAACACAAATACTAGACTACCTAACACTCCCCCTCAAGTACAAGGTTGATGAGAAAGAACATTGAGCTTGGAACGAAGAACAACAAAGTAGCAAACCGCACACCAGACAACGGTTTAGTGAAGATGTCAGCGAGCTGGTCTTTAGTAGAAAAAAATTAACTAGAACCTCCTTTTTAGCAACCATATCCCGAACGAAGTGATAATCAATCTCCACATGTTTCGTGCGAGCATGAAACACTAAATTGGCGCACAAGTATGTAGCCCCCAAGTTGTCACACCATAACCGAGGAAGTGAAGCCGGAGGCAAACCAAGTTCCTTAAGCAAGGACACCAACCACGTAACTTTAGCAGAAACATCAGCTAAGGCCTTATACTCCGCTTCAGTGGAAGAGCGCGCAACAATTCGCTGCTTGCAACACACCCAGGACACCAAATTCCTGCCCAAAAACACCGTGAAACCACTTGTAGACTTCTGATCAGCCCGATTAAAATCCGAAAAGGTATGAATATCAACAGACAAAGACTTATGAATCAGCAAGCCATAGTGTAAAGTGCCTTTGACATACCGCAAAACACGTTTAAGCATACCCCAATGAATAGTGGTAGGAGAATGCATAAACTGACAGAGCTTATTAACTACAAACGAGAGGTCAAAGTGAGTTACCGTAAGATACTGTAAGGCACCAGCAAGGCTACGGTACTGAGTAGGATCAGCGTATGGAGTGGCTGTGTCAACAGTAGAACGAACCAAGGAAACCGGAGTAGCTAGGGGCTTACAGTCAACTATACTAGCCCGCTTCAAAATGTCTCCCATATAACGCCGCTGAGACAGAAGTAAGCCGGACTCAACCGGAATGGTCTCAATACCAAGGAAAAAGGAAGGAAATCCCATATCACACACCTTAAATTCTGTTGCCATCCGAGCCACAAGATCCGAGATGCGTGCCGAGTCCAAGCCCATGACGAAGATATCTTCCACATAAACTAACAGATATAGCTGGACACCACCATGTGAGTAAACGAATAGCGACACATCAGTTTTAAATGGACAGAACCCAATAGAAACAGAGTAGGTGTGAAGTCGAGTGAACCAGGCCCGGGGCGCCTACTTAAGCCCATACAGCGACCGCTGCAACAGACACACATGCATAGGATTAGCCTTGTCCTCGTAGCCTGGGGGTTGTCTCATGTACATAGTCTCGGCCAGAGAACCATTAAGGAAGGCATTGTGGATGTCAAGCTGGAAAACCGCCCATCCGCGGGAGGTAGCTAAAGAAAGCAAAAGCTGCACCGTAGTCGGTTTGACCACCAGGCTAAAAGTCTCAAAGAAATCCTGCCCGGCAACCTGGTTGAACCCCTTGGCAATAAGGCGGGCTTTGTACCGCTCCACGGAACCATCGGCCTTCCGCTTAGTGCGAAAAACCCATTTACAGCCCACAATATTCATCCCAGGAACAACCGGGACCAGCCGCCACGTACTATTATGAAGGAGTGCATTAAACTCAAGATCCATGGCTTCATGCCACTGAGGAGATAAAGCAGCCTGTGAGTAACAAGTAGGCTCCGGATGAATTACCTGCGAGACCAACGCACTAGGCTCCGGATTGGGGCGCGATTAACTACGTAAAACCATAGAATGAGAGCGCACACGGCTAACAGCTACTCCACGCCGTGATTTCGCACCTCGGGGTCGACCTCTTGCCGCAGGAGCACGAACCGGAGTAGTGACCTGAGCAGCATCGGAGTCTCCAATCGGCAAGGAAGCAGCAGGATCACCAGGAGAGAGGTGCACGTGAGGAGCATGCAACGGATCAGAAGAATGCATGACATGCGACTGTACCCCATGCGGCGCAACACTGGACACACCCCAAGGCATTGAAATAGGACCCGCAGGCTGCACATTAGTGAGAAAGGCAAACGGAAACACAGTTTCATCAAATCGTACAAGACGACAGATGAAAATTTTGTTAATCGTTAAGTTCAAACAACGATAGCTACGATAGGAGTCTAGGTAACCCAACTTTTTGTATTCTCCCCCTAGATCCGACTGAATAGATAAGATTTTACAGGAAAACAATCGTTCAACCATAAGACGAAACCGATCAAACACATCATATAAATCAGACTTCGCATGAAGAGGATAAAACTAGACAAACCGTGTATAATCATCTACAAACAAGAAGATATATTTATAACCATTAGATGAAAGAAAAGGCGTAGGGCCCCAAATATCTGTGTATATCAACTCTAAACCAAGAGAACTATTATTCGAAACACGCGGTAAGGGAAACCGAGAGGATTTCCCCAACAGACAAGCAGAACGAATACTAGATAAATCCCTAACACTAGAATCAGAAATAGAACATAACTTTAAAAATTGACGCAAGACCCGAAGATGCGGATGACCAAGCCGATTATGCCACACCAACGAGGAGACACGAACAGCAGCAAACGCAGTGGGACTAGACCGAACGGGTCACGAATAGAGACCACCCGAAGAGTGCCCTTCATAGAGAACCACTTTGGTTATGAGGTCCTTCACAAAGAAACAGCGAGGGTGGAATTAAGAAAACACATTATTATCAGTAGCGAATTTCTGAACATACAACAACGAAGCAAAAATGCCAGGAACATGCAAAACATCAGCTAAACTAAATGACCTAGACTGAGCGGCTAACGAAGCAGAACCAACGTTAACAATGGTCATACCTGTGCCGTTACCTACACGAAGAGAGTCCGTTCCAAAGTACCTAGCAGAAGTAAACAAAACTGACAAGCCCTGCGTAGCATGGTGCGTAGCACCTGTATCTAGAAACCATTGGTGCGGAGCTACAGAGTCAGAATCATTAGCAGAATACGCCATATGCGCCTGAGGACCGGGAGCTTCTGCGTACCGCCCGTAACAAGCTAGCGCCGAATGCCCAGCCACGTTGCAGATCTGACAACGAATACCCTACTGCTGCGACCGGCCACGGCCCCTGCGACCTCTACCAGAACCTTGCTGTTGTGACACAAACTGACCACCACCAGAACGTCCTCCACGCCGAACAGCAAACGTAGACGGACTTACCAAATCACCATCGTCACAAATAAAGTCCTGCGAAATTAAAAAGTAAGAGAGTTCAGTGAGAGACACCGGTTTTCCCTTGGTGAGCGTCGCAACTAGAGGGCGCTACTCCGAGCGCAACCCTCTAAAAATATAGAGGTTCTTATCATCCAGCCCAATCGGACGACCGGCCAAAGCGAGGTCCTCAATCAGCATCTGCGCACATCCTAGGTAATCATCAATGGATGAGTCACCTTGGCAGAAAACTTGCAGTTGGCCAAGGAGACGCGACGTTCGTGCCCTAGTCAACGAACCGAGACTCCCCTCAATAGCCAACCATAGCTGCCGCGACGTAGATTGACACACCGCCAAGTGCATCACCTCTTCAGACATGGAGGAGATGAGTATTGAAAGAATGGCTTGATCTTGTCTAAGTCAGGCACGACGGGCAGCAGCAGCATACACAGCACTCTCCATAGCAGCCGGTGTAGGCGGGTCCGGTAAGGCAACAACGGCCGGACAAACAGAGGTGCCATCAACAAAATCAAGAAGACCTTGTCCATTAAAAAATGGCAATAGCTGAGTCCGCCAAAAAAGATAGTTGCGAGACGTGAGTTTAATCGACACAAAGTGATGTGCCGAGGTGAGAGATTTGCTAGCCACAATGGGGGAGGGGGAAACGCCGGAAACAGTCCGCTCGAAAGAGTCTCCGGCAGAGCTGTCCTGTAAACCCGACGTAGGAGCCGCCATAGCAAAAAGAGAAAACCCTAAGTCTACTGATACCAGATGAGGCTTGAATAGTCTGTCACTACTGATACCAGATGAGGCTTGAATAGTCTGTCACATTAACCACAAGAGTACAAGATATAAAACATAAGGATAAGAGTCCTAGCATAACACAAATACTAAACTGCCTAACACTATCTACGCTGAAAGAGTGGCTTATACCTTTTTTTTTAATTGGCTACCGTTTCTCACTAGAAAAGGTCGCAGATATTATTTTTTTTTATATAAATTAATTAATTTTTGTAACCCTCAATTTTTATTTTTTTTTGAAAATTCTTACATAATTTTGCAAAACCAACCCAACAAACTATATATACAATATATACTCTTTACAATAACACAATAATATACTTTAAACTTCACAATTATACAAAACTAACTATCAACACAATATATCATCATAATACTTACTATCAACACAATAATAACAATCAACGTAACACATATAAAATTGAAATCAAGATATTTTATATGTTTTTTAGTGAGACCTACTGTTAACTTGTATATATATAGGAGGTCTGTACAGTACACAATGAATACAAATCCATATTAAGTGTATACATGCATGCATGCCACGTAACTGAACTTCGCATCATTCACAAATCTGATAATTGTGCCAGAAAGGTTAATTAGCATCAGGCCGCATAAGGTCTTAGCTTGTATATAAATAGCAACAATTTTGTCTCTTATAAATTCTCCAATGCACAGCAATTATTGGTCAACTTGTTAGATATGATGTGCAATAACTAAAGGTCCATTCATTTTAGTGATTAATGCAAGACAAAGTAAAAATAAAAAGTAAATCATACTAAAAAAAAAAATTTAATGTGACAGACAACTCACTAAACTGAAAAAACATTGATTCGAATTAAACTCCTTGTAATAAATACTAGTCTTTTTCAAATGATGATATGGTTGTGAAAACCAAAAGAAGTATCTGAATGAGTGAAGCTTAATTTAAGATTTATTCAGCACACCTTCATGAATGTACGAAATAAACATACTTTTTATTTTTAATGAAATAATAAACTTAGCCATGTTGTTACAATACAACATTTTTCTTAGTAATAGGCTAATACCAGGGTTGCTGGTAATAGCTATTACCCTTGCAAGGGTAATAGCTCATTTCCGGAACATTGTTCCTGTAAATACAAATGTTTACCAAACAACGGAATAGGTTATTACTGGGAATGCTATGTCATTCCCTGCCTATTCCGGGAACCAAACATCCGTTAGGCTTCTAGATGTTCAGCTTCGCGAAATCCACAGTCTCCTTTCCATCGTGAGCTTTCTTAAAGAAATGCCTCACATAATCGGAGTAAAGAACTTGCTTGTACAACGGCTTCTCGCCGCCGTCAAGAAGCTCCGGCAGCGGCCCGATGACGTCCTCCGGCCTTGGGTTGACGAAAATGGGGACGGAAATCCTGCTGTTGCTCCCGTTGGCGATGACGCGGTGCTCGATGCTCTTGTACCGCCCGTTGCTCAGGATTTGGAGGGCGTCGCCGATGTTGATGACCAGGGCGCCGGTGATCGGAGGGACGGGGACCCAGGTGTCGTCGTCGCCGCCGTCTAGTTTGCGGACGTACAGTCCGCCGATCTCGTCCTGGAGGAGGAGGGTCAATGTGGAGACGTCGGAGTGGCGGCCGATGCCGACGGTGAGCTCCGGGTTGGGGCATTTTGGGTAGTAGTTTATGTTGATCCTCCTGGAACCCATCAGAAGTGACTCTTTTGCACCGTTTATCTCTTTCACGTTTAGTCCTTCCATTAGTGCCTCCAGTAGCCGCTTCACAACAATTTCTGAGATTTTAAGGAAATTTAATGCTTCTTCCCTGAAAATTAAACCATATCAATGCTACATAACTTGTCAAGTAGCTTGTAGCTCAATGATCGTCACCTCTTTGACTCTAGTCACAGGTTTGAATATCAGTGAAAACATTAACTTTTAGTCATTGCAAAAATCCCGTTAGGCGTTGGTCGACCGCCTAGCGTATCACCTTAAATGGTGGTCTAGGCGACTGGCCGGCTAGGCGTCAGCCTTGGCCTCCTAAGCACCGACTAAGCCACTTAATCCGCTGATGAACTATTGTTCTTTTTTTTTTTAATGAGTTATTTCACTCAAAACAACATCGTTTTGAGTAAAATAATCCTAAATTGTACAAACTCTAAATATTTTTTAGATTAATATTTAATATTTTAGTATTAACTATTAAAGTATTATATAATTTATAATTATTAGTCTTAAACAATAAAAAATAAAATAAAAAAAATACATGGGCGCCTAAGAGCCGATTAATTCCCACCTAGGCATCCTAGCTATTGGGCGCTCCCCAATCGCCTAGCGATTTTTTCAACCATGCTTTCAGTGCTTCAATATGTTGAGAAAGTATGTATAGACTAATACTATACTATAATAGAGTTATAGTACTAAAAAAAAAAGGTACACTATACATGTCTCAATTCTTGCTATTTTACTTTAATTTTTCTCCCGATGATAAACTATCTGCAATATATGAATCTCAAATAAAGTGCATATATAAAAAAGTTGAGACTAATATAAAAATTAAGAATAAAAAAAAAAGATAATAGTTCATTAATTAGTTATTATATATTTATATTAGTCTAGTCAAAAGCACACAAGATAATGGCTTTGAGAGCAATCTAAGTGGTTTAGGGTTTTTTTAAAACCTTTTTTTTTTTAGGATCCATCGCCAAATACCTAGAATAAACAAAATAAATAAATAAATTGTCAAACCAAAGAGTAATTGAAAGTTGGCAACCACTCTCAAATGTGTAGAACACGTTCATGTATTACGTAGTGTAATATATTTATAAGAGCAATATTCCTGTAAAATAATGTTAATCATCGTTGATCTGAATTACCAATAACTCTAAAGTAAGGAGAAAATAAAATTACAGTAACATTTTAATAATTATTGCAAACAACTGATATCCATGCAAAACTTGAAGGTGCATCATCCTGCAGTCCGAGTGTGCTTATACAAATAATGAGTTCATTATATTGTTGTGTATTAGTAGATGCACTCTAAAACTTTTTCTTGTGTAAGTTTGGATGGAACGTTTTGGAGTTTGCGATAATTATGAGAATACAATATCATTTTTTTCCCTTAATTTTAAGAAGTTGATCATCTCATATCTACAACTAGCATTATTATTCTTCATATTTTTAGAACCATTATTTTTTACGTTGTATATATACGAACCTGCAGGCTGAAGGCCAAAAAGAGTTAGCCTGTTCATCGGAAACATAGAAGAGGCTAAGATAGTCTTTCCACTCCAAAGCCTTCTCGGCAAGGGGAGCGAAACTCGTCCCATATCTGACGTTAGTGGTCGGAGAGTTTCCCTTGGAATGTTTCTTCTTCTCCTCCGCCGGCTGACTGAAAAACCGGTAAGTGGCGGCCTTAACCTCCTCCAGAGCTTCAAGGGGAATCCCGTGGTTGATGATCTGAAAGAATCCCCATTTCTTGGCCGCCTCGCAGATCATCTCGCCCACCTGCGGGTTTTCCGGGGACATGTCGATGACCGGAATGGAGTCGTCGGTGATGACCGTGCTCGCCGTGATCCGCTCCGCCGGAGGCTGGATGTATTGGTCCGGGAGGGCTTGGAGGCCCAAGTCGGAGAGGCCCTTCACGCCGTGACCCTCGTTCACCACAAAGGCGGTGAGGTTTGAGAGGACTGAGCACAATGTTGAAGAAGAAGAAGAAGAAGACATTTTGAGAGCAAGAAAATATAATATAATGGTGTTTTTGTTCTTGAGATATTTGAGCTTGTAAGTTTGTTGCTGGGATTATGATCCCATTCATCCTTTCCTTTTATAGACCTTGTAGAGTGAGTGTAAAGTGTAAACCCCACATTTTGATATGTAGTAATATCATTTTTGGTCTCACCACTTTTGAGATCTTATCACTTTTGGTGCATAATTTTAAATTTTTTCAATTTTGGTATCTAACTTTGTTATTTTAATCAATTTTGGTCCTTTCGACCAAATTGATGACAAAATATTGCGCAATTTTATATTTTAAGGACAAAATCATTATCCCAAATAAAGATCTTCAATATCTAAACAAAAGAGAAATCATATGAATCTCATAAATCTCTGTCTAGTTTCTGTTTGTCTTCTCCATTATTTGTACCGATCAAAGACCTATAAATATGATTTTACAGTGATTTTGTTTAGATATTGAAGACGTTTCATTGAGATGACGATTTTTTACCCTTAAAATCCGATAATATTTCGCCATCAATTTGACCGGAAGGACCAAAATTGATAAAATAACAAAGTTAGGGACCAAAATTAAAAATATTTAAAATTGTGCACCAAAATTGATAAAATTTAAAAGTCGTGGGATCAAAAATGATATTAATTCTTTGATATTTTCAAAACTCCAAATTACAAAATTTCACTGTGAGTTTCAATTATTGTTGTACTGTAACTTTTTTTTAATCGTACTTTTTATGGTCTATTTGGAAATGTGAATTTTTTAAAAATAAAATATTCTTTTTTGGAAAATATTTTTACTTTTTGGTGTTTGACTAAAAGTCAGAAAATTAAATAATATTTTTTTGTTTGGTAAAAGTTAAAAATTGTATTCTTTCCTATTTGATTCATTTAAAAAAATATGAGCATAAATCAATTACTAAGCTATTTCTTTTAAAATATTAATTATTTTAATTACAATAATAATTAGTTATATTAAAATAACATTATAAATTTAAATTTATAATACTTATAAAAATTAATAATAATTATAATAAAAAGATGTAAATAATTAATTTATAACTTGTATCGTATTATAATAAAAATAATAAATATATTAATTACGAATTAAAGAAATTGAAGAAAAATTTACTTCTTTTTTAGGATGTGGGTCCGATCGACTTAAGATTTTTATTGTTCAGCTCGACACATTCTGACTCATATATACTTTGACATTGATAAATATAATAACTCTGTGCTAAAAATAATTGAATAAAATATTATCTTTTAAAAAATATTTTGGCTGTTGGGCAGGGTTAAAATTTTTATTATTTGGTTCTGCCCCAGCCAATTCGTATTTTAATCAACCATTGATGAATGCAATAAATCTCAACTAGTGAAATTGAAGAAACAAGCTTAAATAATTTTTATTAATCTTTTATGCTATGAGTTTGGTTAGGTCAAGATTTTTATTGTTTAGTCTTGTCCGATCGGACCCAACCCATATTTTAACCAAACTAGCATAGTTTAGTTCGAATAATAACTAGAAAGATGACGAGCTAACCAACTCATTTGACACCTCTTAGAAGGATACAGGTATATAACTGAGCGTGAGAAAAAAATTCAAAAAAAAAAAAACCTTCTGGGTAAAAATCTTTAAAGACTTTTTTTCACCAAAATAAGTCATTTTCCTTCGGCAAGAATGAGTATTGTTAATTGACTTCATTTTCTATTGATAGTCAAAATTGAGTTAATACCTAATTTGGTCCCTTAACTATTAGGATTTCACCACTTTGATCATCGACTATTAAAGTTGCTTAATTTAGTCCTTAACTGTGCAATTTTTATCTAAAATGGTTCTACGGCTATTAGGATTTCACCACGTTGGTCATCGGTACTCAATTTAGTCCCTTAACTATGTAATTTTTACCTAAAATGGTCCCTTGACTATTAGAATTTTACCACTATAGTCCTTGACTCTCAAAAAAGGTTTCCAAATCCACAATAAACTTACATTTTAGATTAACATTTGCATAGTTGGAAACTAAATTGAGCAACTTAGGTAAAAATTACATAGTTAGGGACTAAATTAAGCAACTTTGGTAGTCGATGACTAAAATGGTGAAATCCTAATAGTCGATGAACAATTTTAGGTAAAAATTACATAATTAGGGACTAAATTGAGCAACTTTTAAACTTGAGGACCAAAATGGTGAAATCTTAATATTCGATGGATCAAATTGAGTATTAACTCCTAAAAAATAAATAAAAAATAAAAAATGAAAAGACTTTCGGAAGCCATTTTCTAAATTTTCAAACCAACTCTTAATTTCTCAATTTTCCTCACTGTCAATTTTTAAAAATTTCAATTTCTAATTATTTTAAACGTTGTCAATATTGTCTCTCAATTAGCTTGTTGTTAAACTTCTATTTGTTTTAGGATTTCTCTTAGATTTTTATTTTTATTTTTTTGTTGAAATTCACAGACGACTACCAATTTTGCTTGCTAATATTATCTTATTTTCACCACACTTTAAACCCAAAGCAAGAGTAAAATTCAAATCTATACTTCTATACTATTAATAAAAACAAAACCCTCAATTTTAACTTCCTACTCAAAACACTCATATATTATTAATGTTTGTGTAATATTGTAAAATATGTTAATACAATTCCTATTCGTAATACAATTGGACATTAAAATATGGTCATACAATTCCTAATAAAATATATTCTTCTCTACGTTCCTAACTTCCTATTCATAATACAATTCTAGATTAAAATTACTAATCGTAGTAATAATACAGTACATATATTTCCCTACAATGCAATCTATATCTATACTTCTATACTATCAATAAAAACAAAATCCTCAATTTTAACTTCCCGCCCAAAACACTCTTATATTATTAAGGTTTGTGTAATATTGTAAAATATGTTAATACAATTCCTATTCGTAATACAATTGTACATTAAAATATGGTCATACAATTCCTAATAAAATACATTATTCTCTACGTTCCTACAATTGTACATTAAAATATGGTAATACAATTTCTAATAAAATATATTCGTTCTTCTCTACGTTCCTATTCGTAATACAATTCTAGATTAAAATTACTAATCGTAATAATACAGTACATATATTTCTTTGCAATGCAATCGTAATAATAGTACTTCTATACTATTAATAAAAACAAAAATCCTCAATTTTAACTTCCCGTCCAAAACACTCCTATATTATTAAGGTTTGCGTAATATTGTAAAATATGGTAATACAATTGTATATTCGTGCCTGCAGGTGCCGGTGCACACGAGTCAACCCTTTTCAAGCTCATTTTGTGATTTGATTTGCACCCCCTACGCGCGAGAGAGAACCTCTATGCTATACAATTCAATAAGCCTTAGAAAGACTCTTGTATAAGTAGTGGTGCAAACCCACTTCCCAAACCAATGCGGGAAAAAACTACTTGAAAGGTTTTTCTCTCCAGTTTTCTTACTCAAATTGGTCATCTTTGAGAACTAATTTCTCATTCACCCATTATCCTTAACGTGCGGTCAGTGCGGCCGCACCATTATGTATATTGATATCTACTATTTTGTATAATAATTCACCATTATTTTAGTTGTATTTCCCTTATCCTAGTGAAATTGAGAATTGTTTGTGTGTTATATTGTCCAAGTGTTGAATTATATTGTCCAAGTGTTAAAAAAAAAAAAAAATTACCCACAATTAATATCACGTACCTGCATTAAATCTATTATATTAAAAAGCATAATCTGAGCTTGCCAAATATATTAAGAAAACATAATATTAAGAAACTTCCAAAACAACATCAACATCCAAAAACATAATCTGAAAATATATTAAGAAAACATAATCTAATCATCTCCCAAGTCTTCATCATTTGAATTAACAGAATGTCCTTCAGTAGTTGGAGGTTGTGGCGTAGAAGTGGTGGGTATGATGCCGTTGCGACGCAACTCATCCATCAAACTTGCAATCTGAGCTTGCATTTGAGTCTCCATTTCAGTTCTTTCAGCTTGTAATTTAGCCTGCATTTGAGTTCTTTCAGCTTGTAATTTAGCCTCCATCTGAGCCTCCATCTCAACTCGCATGGTATCTAACATCTCCTTCATTGTATCTTGATGAAATTGTGAAGTAGCAGATGAACTACAACTATTGTCATTGATAAATGAGGATGCCTTGGTTCCTAAGCCATAAATACGCTGCTTTTTCACCCCACCAACAACATCCACATACAACTGTGACATGTTTATAACTGGTGGCTCAGTTGACCCTTCCACTTCTTGCGTTGCAGCATCATGTCGTGCTTGTATTTCTTCTAGGGGTGTAAATGAGCTGAGCCGAGCTCAAGCATAGGGTGGCTCGAGCTCGAGCTCGTTAAGGAAGGCTCGGCTCGAGTTCGGCTCGAGCTCGATTGAGCTCAAGAATTGATGCTCGAGCTCGAGCTCGCCAATTTTCGAGCTGCTCGAGTTCGGCTCAAGTAGCTCGACTGTTCGAGCTCGAGCTCGAGCTCGATCTTGAGCTCGAGTTCGAGCTTGAATTCGAGCTCAAGATCAGGGTTGAACTCGAGTTCGAGTTTGATTTTGAGCTCAAATTTTACCTGTTTGATTTTAAATTCATGTTTTAATTAAAAATAAACTATAATTTTATATGTATATTATATATATATATATATATATATATATATATATTTATTTATTTATTTATTTATTTATTTATATGGCTCGCGAGCGGCTCGACGAGCCACGAGCCTAAGACATTAGAGCTCGAGCTCTGCTCGATTACTAAACGAGCCGCTCGAGCTCGGCTCGAGCTCGAATTTGACTGAGCTCGAGCCGAGCTTTGACCGAGCGGCTCGCGAGCAGCTCGCGAACGGCTCGACTCATTTACACCCCTAATTTCTTCCTACAATTACAAATTTATACAAAATAAAAGAAGTATACAAAGACATAATAATTTGATCTATTTTACATTATACTTACATCAATTTTCTTTTCTCATTTGATCTTTTCTCATATATAATTTTGAATTATTTTTCCAAAATAAACATTTAATGATATTTGAACATTATTAAATATCTAGCGCCTAGCTGTGTATCGCCTAATATATAAGGTGCTAGACTTCCAATCAAGCAATAGATTATGGGTTTGAGTTCTACTACTATACCATAGTGCATACAATGAGTTTTACTACCTCTGATCTACTACACATTTTCACTCCATTTTTATTCTCTGATGTGACAATTGATTATTATTTATTTTCATCCTGTGGGTTCCAAGTAGGGAAAATAATATTCCTTGTACTCTCAAATTCTATTATCAGCTTTTACTCCATATCACAAAATTTTAATGTTGATATTTTTTTTGAAGCTTACGTGATGAAAATAACTAATCATCAATTGTCACATTACATCAAGAAGTAAAAGTGAGAGAGTAGAAATAGAGAGTAAATGTAATAAAACAAAATATATATTTACAACTTCTATCGATTTGATTGTCACCATGAAACGAATAAGGAACCCACTTTTTGAACTGCTGCTCTGGCAAAATAGATATTGTTGAATATTTTACAGGTTCATCCATAATTTCGGCCAGTTATTGCTTTGATATCTACTTATGTACTAGGAATTGAACTTGATATTATTATTTTGTCATAAACACATGATTTTTCAAACCATATCCATGGTAGTTTAGATTATCAGCATCCCTAAAATATCCTCCTACACTGCTATATCAATCATCACAATAATAATTTATCACGACTTTTCTCAATAAGCCTACAATTTCAATTCACTTTCTCTGTTGTGCATAAATAATATATAAACATAAATGTGCAGTCCAACTATTAGCTTAGACTTTTAGTTGAGATGCAGCACATGCTTCAATTTGGTATCAGAGCCATGTCAAAGGTCGTGAGGGGGCGTGTTGAGCATAAATAAATAATATATAAACATAAATGTGCAGTCTAACTATCAGCTTAAACTTTTAGTTGAGATGGAGCACATGCTTCAATTTTCTCTATACCCACTTTAAATATTTTTATGGCAAAAATTTGTTTGACACCATCTCACGAATCCTTGTCCGTGAGACAAGTCGGGTCAAGATAAAATGTAATACTTATAGTTTTATACTGAAAAATCTAATACTAAATCAAGAATTACTTATATGAAAAAATGTAATAGCTTTACATGCATTTTGATTTAAAATTGTAAATTTTTCCCCTGCATAATGTGCCAATTATCAATGTCACCCCTGAATTATTAGTGGTGTAAATGTTGCCCCTAAATTTTTAAAAATGGTACATATATTGCCCCTCCCTTACAGACATGAGGGGCAATATTTACACCACGGGAGGGGCAATATATGTACCATTTTTTAAAATTGAGGGACAATATTTACACCAATAAAATTCAAGGGTGACATTGATAATGGACATATTATAGAGGGGCATAAATTACAATTTTTCCAAAGTATTACATTTGTCTTTATAAGTAACAAACTCTTGCCAACATTACTTAGGGAAAATTGTGGTACTTTAGATTTTAAAAATAATAATATTTTTACATCAAAGTGTAAAAGTATTACATTTGTTCTCAAAAGTAATTTTACGTTTGATCTATCACACACAAGTGTGCCTTATTTTATTTAAAAAAAAAAAAAATAGGGCACCACTGCACCTTGTCGGTGGAGGTTGTGTAAGGATCGGACATTTGTAAACAATGCAAATTGTCTAAACATTTCAAGTGCCAAAGGCTGATCTGGAATTAATAAATAAATAAGTAATAAGAAGATCAGAAAAAGAAGAAAACCACAGTCCGGGTGTAAAAAGTCTTAATACTTTGCTGCACATAAATTTAAATAAAATAAATTAAAACAGAACAAAAGTGAGACATGGTGTACGTAGAGACTAGCGGTGGTGGATCTATCATCCATAAAAATCGAGTACCAATCTCGCGGGACAGATCTCGCGGGAAATCGAGTAAAATCTCATTACACTTAAGGAAAGAAATTGTATGCATTTATTACTAATTTGCTTACGTAGTTTAGATTGATTTCTTGCCTTACGAAGACCAATTAGTCATGTATAAATACGTTGCTAGGGCACTGAGCGCAAATTATATGCTGGACCGCGGTCATGACTGATACTGCAGTTGTGTTAAACGGATATTGCAGTTGTTTTGAAAAGATACTGCAGTTGGGTTGAAAGGAAACTGCAGTTACGCGGAACAGAGGTCATTCATCTGTTCAACACAACTGTAGTATCCATTCAACACAACTGCAGTATCCGTTCAACACAATTGCAGTATCAGTTCAACACAACTGCATTTACAGACGGATGAAATGACCTCTGTTCCGCGCAACTGCAGTTTCATTTTAATAAAACTGCAGTATCCGTTCAACACAACTGTAGTATCAGTTCAACACAACTGCAGTATCCGTCATGATTCATGATCCACAATGTATTATGGACCATGGTCCACGGTATAACGACTGTTGAGCAAGGGTTAAGCTCTTTTTTGAATACAAGGGTTAAGCTCTTTAATCGTAGATAAAGCAATAAAATATCTATCCATAAACATTCTGATCAATTTTTTGGTAGTGTTGGCCTGTTGATTGGCTACCCCGGTGGTCATAAAACCAATATTTATACTGTGGACTAGATTTACATAATGAGATGAACTTTTAGTACAAATTCATTTTTAGTATGCTGCAGATTTATTATTAGTTTGAAGTTTAAATTTAAAGACATTTCACTGCTCGTGCCTTAGAAACATGTGAAGAAGGTAAATTACGAAATTTGTCTCAACTGATTCACAGTCTCCAAATAATTATATATTTGTGTCCACAACAATGTCAAATTCATATTAATATTTAGGGTTTGTTTGGCAATTAGCAGTTAGCAAATAGGGAATTGCGTTAGCGGGTTTGACCAGTGAATTGTATCAGCGATTTATAAAAAGGTGTGTGGTAAAATTAGCTATTTAAGTTAGTAATTACCATGTAAAATGACCTATAAAGCTATAATAATAATAATAATAATAATAATAATAATTACAAGGCTCCAAGTTATTTTATTATTCGCTGCCCATCTGAGCGGATAGGCAGCATTGAGTAGCCGAAAATTAAGGCTCCGTTTCAAAAGTATAATTTTTTTTCTAAACGTTATCAGCAAATGCTGCAAATTGCAGCGTTTGCAAAATTGGTGATTTGAAGCAAACCGCTACTCTAAACCTCCATGTTATCAAATATTTGTTTTGACATTTTGACCAAAGTCAAAACGTCAAAATGATAAATCTACCAAAATTTTAATGGATTCCTCATTTATCAACAAGTCCTTAATATTAGAATAACTGTGAAGTGAACAATGTGAGACTCCCAATAGGTACAATGATTGTTTCCAAAAAAAATAGGTACAATGATTTGTTTACTCGTGTAAAACTAGATGCCTTACATACAAACCACAAATTGTGCTTTATACAACGAATGTACATGTACAGTAAAACGTACACATACAGTGCATATTTATGACATGAACTATTGCATTCTATGTTGCACGGAAACTAAAAAATAAGAAATGGAGATACATCAATATTTTAAAAAGAAAAAAAAAAGATTGTATCAAACGAAATGTGGGAAAAAGAGTGTATATCTAAAAACATAATAAATGTGAATGAAGGTTATACCCTTCATTTATGTCTGTTTTTTCCGTTAAGTTTTTTTGTACATTATGCTATAAAAGTTGTACTACATAATATTTTAGACAAATATACCCCTACCGTTATAACTTCCGTTATCTTTTCCACTATTATTACTATGCACATACATCCACAATATATTTTCTTATCTTCTTCAATAAGTTAATTTATTAGACAAAGCAATGTGCACTGAAAGGCATATCATTGTACTCTGCAAGGACAACATTGTGCTTTGAAAGGCATAACAATGTACTCTACAGGAACAAAAAAAATGCTCCATGCTTCTTTTTTTTTTTTTTTTTTTAAATCGTTTCATTCTGGCTATTGATTTGGATTGAATTAATGGATGAGAATAAACCATATTTTTCACCTAAGGCTTCGTTTGCACATGATCCGTTATATATATATATATATATTTATATATATATGAATGCGTTCTGATGCGAAGATGCTCCCAGATGAAAAATGGGATTAAGAAATATAAATGGAATAGGTTTTTAAAGACATAAATACCCTTATACAAAATAATAATAATAATAATAATAATAATAATAATAATAATAATAATAATAATAATAATGATGGTGGTGGTGGTGGTGGTGGTTCTTCTTCTTCTTCTTACTACTACTACTACTAAAAAAATCAGTATTTCGAATCCATTAGATCTAGACACGTGGACGACTCTGATGAGTGGTTCTGATTTCCATCCTGTGCTAAATGTTCTCACCTGAACGACCTCCTCTCTCTCTCTCTCTATATATATATATGGCCGAGTATTTTAATACATATTGCATTATCAAACTAAATTACATTTTATTTCTAACGAATAACCAAGACAATTTTATTTAGTTTTAATTCGTTCTGAGTAGCCATGACAGTGTTATTGTGTGGACCGAACTGTGTGAACTATATATTTTTATAACTCATAATGTACATTATTCTAACACATAAAGTACATTATTCTAACACATAATGTACATTATCTTATCCCAAAAGTTTCATTATTCTAACTCGTAATGTACATTATTCTAACACATAATGTACATTATTTTATCCAAAAATTTCATTATTCTAAACACATGGTGTACATTATTATAACTTATAAAATTCAACAATATCGTTTTAGATCGTGATCCACAGAGTCGTGACACCATGACACCGTGACACGTGGAGATCATTTGTGACAATAATTTTCACAAAGCATGCATGCCACCAACTTAATTAATTTCTCATCAGTCACAATTCTGACATAATTGTGAGACAGTAACTTAGGCCGTGCAATGTCTGCGAATAGCAATGATTCTGTTTTTTTATTCATTCTCCAATCCCATCAATTATTTGTGTTTTTCTACTTTTTGTTTTTCTCGTCTTAATTTGACATTTTGACCTATACCCATCAATTTTGAGTAGGAATAAAGTCCTTGTTTGATAATAAGTTGTTAGTTATTGTGTTGGAGTACTTTCTTTTTTTTTTTTAATAATTGGAATACTTTTTTTTTAGTACATTATGTTGCACAAAAATTTTATAAGAGTAACATTTCATCGTTTCAAAAATGTTTCATCCCAAAACTCGTTTAAAAACTTCTTCCATGTTGTTTCTTATTTAATACTGGGAAAAATGGCACTTTTTCTCCCTATGTTATGTGCTTATAACACTTTTCCTCTCTGTGTTATTAAAGTGACAGTTTTTCCCCTTGAAATGTTAAATTGACATTGTTACCCTTAAAAATAATTATTTCATTTATTTTTCTTCTCCAACAAATTATTACTTATAGGTATAGATGATCACGATTCGGTTCGAACCTAACCAAACACTGTAGCAATTATACCGAAATATTATGGACGGTTCTGGTTACGATTCAGAACCGAAAAAATAAAATTAAATAATTGTTGAATCGTGAACCGGAATTTAACCACAGTCATATATAGTAAAAATGATCAAACACTTATTTTGATAAATCGGTACGGTTCGGTTCCAATTTCGATTTTGAACCGCCAATCAAAACTTATTTATTTATTTTTATAATTTTATTTCTAATTTTAAAATAGTCTAAATTCAAAAATTATTTTATTTTATTTTTTCGGTTCTGAATCGTAACCATAACCGTCTATACTATTTAAGTTTAATTGCTACAGTGTTCGATTAGGTTCGTATCGAACTGTGATCTTACATACATATTAGTAATAATTGGTTGGAGAATAAAAATAAATGAAATGGTTATTTTTAAGGGAAAAAATGTCAATTTAATATTACAAGGGAGAAAACTACTACTTTTAAAATAACTGAGAGGGAAAACTGCCACTTTAATAACACAGGGGAAAAAGTGCAATTTTCCCTTAATACGGAGTAAAAAGTTTTTTTTTTAATAGATCATTTTCTAATTAATCAAAAATTTGCTGAGTCATTTCTTGGGTCAGAAAAGCTTTTTATGGCATTTTGCCCTTTTCAATCCATTAGATTCAAGATTCCTCACAAGATCATTATCAAACTGCAAATAAATTTCTCTAACTCAAATTCCCAATAGTTATTGCACGTAGTGTGGTCCACAAACTGTATGAACCACGATTCAAAAACGATGTCGTTTCACTTTTGTTTTTTATGCAATCCACTACAATATATATTTTTATAACTCATAATGTACATTATTTTTGTTTTTTATGCAATCCACTACAATATATATTTTTATAACTTTTATAACTCATAATGTACATTATTTTTGTTTTTTATGCAATCCACTACAATATATATTTTTATAACTCATAATGTACATTATTTTAAAGCATAATGTACATTATTCTAACTCATAAAATTATTGACGTCGTTTTGAATCGTGATCCTCACAACTTTATAGTCCATCCCATACCAAACAACAAATTTCAATTACCGAGTATTTAATTTCAAACAACCAATTTCAATTACTAAATATTTAATTTTAATTTCAATTCCGATGTTCCAACCAAATGGACCATAGCTTTGATTAAGATAAATTCGGATGATTTATTCCATTCCAAGATTAATATTTAACATACTAAACAGAGCCTAGTGGAAACATAATTGTCACCTCCACTCCAACAGAAAAGAACAATATCCACAAATAGAAAAGCTTAGCCCAAAAAGGGTGCAATTAAGGCACTTAAGTAACCCATATTATCAACTGTGAACAAAACAAATTGTGTTCATCCTGAAAAGCGCCGAAGAATTTTACATTACATTCCAAAGACAATGGCGATCTAGTCTCCTGATTAAAGCTTCTTTTTTGAGATTAGAAACAAGTTCCATATTCTTACAAGAGGGTCGACAAGTATTGCTTCCTTGCACATTTCTGTACTAAAATTATACAGGTACACGTTTTCCCCTATAACGGTCAAAGATCTGCACAAGGAATGAGCTGCATTAGATTTATGGATTACTCAACAGTCACCAAATTATGATTTCACAATCTTAGTAACGTCTTTAGGTAGAATTTGCAATCAATCATGCTTATAATATTCACCAAACCTGAAATGTTGCGCTTACGTATTTGAGTTAAGAAAAAACTGACACATCTATTATGCATTGCATCCATATCACAGTAGCGCACCATGTCTCAAATGTCTATATGAAAATAAATTCAGTGTTGTAAATTTGGCCTAGGCACTAGGTGACCCTAGGCCGAAGGGAAGAATGGGAAAACCGGCCTTTTATGTAGTTAGCCAACTAAGCAGCTGTTTTTTATTTTATTTTTGTTTGCTTGTTTCGTTTGTATGTGTCATAGTTAGAGTATTATGTGCTATTGAACATTTATACTTTATGGGGAAGAAGACTTTCTAGAAATCTAAAAAACCAAGATGCCATATGCAAAAAAAAAATAAATAAATAAAATGAAGTAATTGTTTTTAGTTCAGCACCTAGGAGGCATAGGCACTAGCCACTAGGTGCCCATCAAACACCCCATGGATGCCTAGTGATTTTACAACATTGAATAGATTAGAGAATAAAAGAAGAAAACTTCACATGTACAGCATGTAACATGATTGATGAAGATTATGCCATGAACTCCCATGTCCCGCAATGGTTGTAGCAAACACAAATGTAAAAGATTGTGAGGGAAAAGTACATATTTTTTGCCCATAAAAGGTGGATATTGACTTTTACTAGAAGGGAAATGCATGTAGAAATTTTTTCTGGTGTTTATCTTAGGAAAGATGACAACATTTTGGAATCAACTAAAGGGGAAACATGAGGGGAGTATTTGTAAAGGATAGTAGCTTAGATCCACTCACTCTGCAGTTTCAAAACAAGTTTTCTCAATAAAGCGTTCTGCTTCTAATAAGAGATTTAATGCTACTTCAAAGTGCCACAAATATACTGCTGATAATTAGAATACTCGTATTGAATCTTTAAATAATTTACTCTCTACTATCCAGCCTCATCATTTGATCCATTTATAAAATTTCGGTTGGGTTTAATCGGTTAATGGGTTTGGGCAAGCTCTGATAGAATGCTATGATGTCAACCAAGCATTCTTCCCCCACTCCCCTTCCCTCCCCAGAAGAAGAAAAAAAGGAATCAAGAAGGAATTTTATTTTCTTTTCAAATGTCAACTCTTATTCATCATCATAATCCATACACCAAGTGGAGTGCACTGAAATATTCCTATTCCCCTACATATCTCCACTCCTTCCAATAATATGCTAACAATGAAAATAAAGCCTTTCAGCAAAGATACAGGCAAATCAGGGATTCAATCAAGACAAAGATCTAGGAAAAAGTCATATAGCCTTAAAAATCATTTGTCAGTTCTAAAACTATCCAATCGTCCTGATTTACTTTATGTTTTTCTCTCAATAACAGTAGTGCACATACCTAGATATTTAACCAGATCATTCCACCAATGACCTTATATACAATGAAAACTAAAAGTTTAGACTTTTATAGACACAATAGAAGTATTCCATTCAAACAGTATCTACCCAACCAGTTGATCATTAAGTTAAACTATTAAAAATGGCAAAAAATAAAATAAAAATGGTAAAACTAATTCGAATTTCTTGCACAACAATTTCACAAATAGATCTGCACATGCAACAGCTAATGACAAGATATAGAAAACCATACCGATCTGACAAAGGGGTGTTGAAGTAACCACCCAAGAATAGGTATCTTCTGCAGGAAAACTGCCAACGTTGGCCAGAACCCACTGCATAAATAATTTTTTCAGCAACCCACTAATGACTTAACCAGGAATAAGCAAATACACACCATTAAATTTAGGGAAACAGACACCCCACTAACCTGAAGAGTATAATAAATCCATATGCCTCAAGAATCATCCCCAATATAGGCCACCCAATAACAACCAGGAAAAAGCCTGCACCAAATGACATAGTTCCCTACACAATGAACAAAAGAACAAGGTCAACTAATAAATTTTAAAATGAAGTGAAAAAATAAATAAACAAAATGAAAAATGAGAAACAATACATAGTTACAAAGATTCAACCAATGTGAGGGGAGGGAGATGTGGAAGAATGAATTGAAGGAATGGTGAGGAGAAGAACATCAAAAGAAACAAGTATTAACCTTAAAGTTAGTACGTTTCGTGAAAAACTGCATGGATGATTTAAGACCAATGGTTAAGGCCACCCCTGAGAAGAAGAGGATCTGATTCAGTAAAACAATAACAGGTCAACGACAGGAACAAGGAAGCAGCATATGGAAATAAAAGCCTGAAAAATAAATATAGTGTGGCCACGTACATTTCCCATGGCAATTAATCCCTTATCAAAGAAGAAAATGATTCCCAAGAATGAGAAAAATACTCCAAATCCGGTCAACCCTAGCCCAATCTCTGTTTATTAAGGCATCACAAGCTTGTTAGTGATCATAGCATTTGAAAACATAAATTTCTCTCAAATTTCACAACCCAAAATTTATTTGGATTAACCAGTGCACACTTAAACTCAGCAGTAATAAACATAAGAACTGCAAATTTGAAGAATTGAAAAGAGGGGACCAAATAAATTAACTAACTGATGAAGAGTAAATCCTAAATGGAAACTTGCAATGCAATTTCTCAAGATTATAAATTAGTCACCTTTTCAAAGTACAAAGTTACTCTGTTTCTTTCTGTGAAATGTAAACATGTCATTTTCTTTCTATGAAGAGTAAAATTCGAGAAAGCTTCATTAAATCTATGATACACTTAAATCTATAAACATCCATGCCTACAAGAATTAAATTAAAAACACAGAATTTCCTGATAATGGTCAAAACAAAAGCTTTCTATTATCTAAATCCAAATTTCACCAGAGAAATAGAGAAATATTTAGGCATGAAAATTTTAGACAAACATCAAACTTAACCAAAAGAAATTGCTCTTTCTCTAACATAGAACATTTATACGTTTATTAATTAAAAACATTAATCCAAGAGGAAACCAATGAAGTTCAACCAATCAACTCACTTTTGCGATCGTTCATCTCAAAGGAAACCATTTTCGCGGATCCAGATCACCACAAAACCCAAAGTACAACCTACAAAGTCGAATAGAACCACAAATCCGATACAATAAAAAAAACATTAGTGAAACTATTCAAAACTCCAAAATTGAAATTCGAACAGCAAAATTGGGGCCTCGTTCAAAATATTCACTCAAAACAATAATATTGTTGAATACAAGTCCAATTTCTGACATAACAAATAAACAAGATCCAATCATAGACATATAAGTATATCCAGGTAGATAGGATAGAAAGAGAGAGAGATAGAGCTAACAGGTATGCTTCGTGATGGCTGAATTTGGGGTTTCGTCTTCGATTCGTAGAACGGTGAGAAGCTCAGGCAGTCGCCAAGTCGGAATTCGATGATGCAAATGGAATTTTTCTGGAAAATGAAAACCGATGTGAAATAAAAACTGATAATAACATAAAGCTCCCATTAGGTTTAGTGAAATTACATTCACGTCTCTATAATTTCAAATAGAAGAAACTATTTCAAGTTAAATGTATAACTAGTATTGTACCCGTGCGTTGCACGGCTGTGTTTAAGTGTACTATGTTGCATGACTAATTTGCTTTGGACTACATGCATGCCAAACGTATATTGAACGGAAATTATGATTATCAACATTCAACAATTATTAAAAAGTTCATGGTACGTATGATTAAATATTATTAAGTATTACACAACAATTAAAAATTTGCAACCTTCTTGGTACACAACATTAATGGAACACAACATTCATACAATGTACTTACTACAGTACTGCAAAAAGAAATTTATACTACATGTTTACAAATTATTGAAAACCTCATGGTACACAACATTTGTAGTATAATTGTTACTCTCTGCATCATCATTTGATATTAAGATTCTAAACCCTTTAGGGTTACTAACACGTGAAGCAGCAACATATAATTGGCTATGAACAAAAACAGGTTTCTTTAAGAGTAACCCAACATGCTTTAATGTTTGACCCTGGCTTTTGTTAATGGTCATCGCATATGCCAACACTAACGGAAATTGTCTTCTTTGAAAATTGAATGGAAGCCTTGTATTTGTTGGCGTCATTGACATCCTTGGTATCAAGACGATTTGTCCAGCGTTATGACCAGCGACAATTTTTGCCTCGATAACATGCTCTGATAATCTAGTGATAATAAGCCTTGTGCCATTGCAAAGTCCCATTGCGTGATCTATATATCTCAACAACATGACTGGAAATCCCACTTTAAGAGTTAAAGCATGATTAGGAATGCCAGATGCTTTTAATCCATTAAGGAATTCTGGAGTGTGCATATCCGATAGGATGCCATTATTTGAATCCGCCTTACACACCGTGTCGCAACTTAGGTATGTCCGGCTTTCAGCAACATGGAGATCTGTCATATATTCATTCACTGCATTCACAACATCTAGCGTGGGGGCTAATATCGCACGACTCTCCATGTACTCTTGGTGACAACACCCTTCTTTGAACATTGGAAAAATATTATCCACAATAGTTGCTATGTTGTCCCCTGTCGATGGCAACAACATTTCTTGAGGAATTTTAACTTTGGCATAGCCGTCATTAGGGCCTCCCAAGATACCATCGCCGATTTGGGCCAACCACTGGGCAAAATCTTTAATATCCTCAATATTAGCACCTTGTTCATCTGTATTTAGGCGAAGATTCTTTGTTAACCTCAAGACTTGACATGATCCCCACAAGTAAGAAGAGTTTATTGTTGCAGAAACAATATCTTGCCTTGATCCTTTCGGCACAACCGGTAGTATTTGTCTAAAATCACCTCCTAATACCATCGTTTTACCACCAAATGTCTTACTACCACTATTGCAATCTTGGACCCGCATAAGATCTCTCAAAGTTCTATCTAGACATTCGAAGCAATGTTTGTGCATCATTGGTGCTTCGTCCCATATTATAAGCTTTGCAGTTATCAATAGTTGGGCAAGATGGCTACCTTGAGATATGTTGCATGTCGAGTCTTCTGTAATGGCAATAGGTATAGCAAACCGCGAGTGAGCTGTCCGACCGCCTGGCAAGAGCAAAGAAGCAATACCGCTAGATGCAACATTAAGGACCACTTTTCCTTGTGACCTTATTTTTGCAGAGAGTGCTTTCCAAACAAATGTCTTTCCGGTGCCGCCATATCCATAAACAAAGAAAAAACCGCCCTTCTGTTCTTGTACATCATTTAGGATCGTGTTGTACACCAAAGATTGCTCATCAGTTAATTGACTTTCTAACCTGCCGCTCTCTATAAGTAGAGCATCCCGATCATATCCAAGCTCATCACACAACAAACGATTGTTGTGGTTCCAAGATTCTTCAAGAATTGGAATTGGCATATGAGGGTAATCTTTCAAGGACTTGTTGTACTTTTGTAACAATCGCTCAATCTCAATTAATGCTAAATCCTTCTTCTCATCATCAGACAAACTCAGATCTGCATTTTACAGAGTGCATTGTTAAAAATAAATAAATGCTATTAACGCTATAGTACATAAGTTAAAATAATTATTAAAACACAATAATTTTAGAATAGAATACTTACCATCATTGGAGAATAACCTCCGCCTATTAAATAGTACGTCCTCTGCCAAGTGATGCCATACTTGACACCATACGTTTTCGGGCCGGTTAACCAAGTTGGATGTTAATAAGACTACAAAAAGTTTTCTCATTGCTGTTGCAGTAGACCAAAGACTTGCTTCATTGATTGCATCTATGTATTCTCTGTCATCATCTAAAAGCCCTCTTGCATAGCATGCATCCATAAATGATGGATATACTACACCTTGATACGACTTGATGTCATCAAAATTAGTAGGACCACGAACTACATTTAAGAGACATCTCAAATAATAAATTTCTCCACTGCCAGGCGGTACGTAAAATATTCTTCCAATAGAGAAACCCCTCTTCCTCGGATGCCATTCTCTAATATCCTTCTTCCATACAAATCTTGTTGGCATGTCAATATAAGCTAACTCCCTTGCCGATTGAAACTTCTTGTTAGCATCAAACCACGCGGTAAACATACTCTGGTATACAGTTGGTCGACTTAACACATTCTCAATTCTGTCATCGTCCTGGAATACCACTGATTGACAATCCGGCAAATGGAAGCTCAACCTCTCCACAGGCGGGTGCCTGTACTGGACCTCAAAGCTTAACAATCTCCATGCAGCTTCGCATGCTGACACGTATCTATAATCGTAGAACATAGTAATTTCGTCAACATGCTCACTTGCATGGTCATCTGCGGTGCTCTTATAGAATTCTGCGGTTACCCTGTCATTGCCTTTGTTAACATACTTGAACAGATACTTGATTGATCTAGATTGGTTACACCATTCTACGTTGATGTGGGCTTTGTATTTGAGAAGAAGGTATCTATTATGTGGCACCACATATCTACTATCCAACTTTATACCATTCTAATCANGTCTTGCGGAAGCAACCCTCCCATTAAATGGAAGTTTTGACCATTAATTCTAAATATTGGTGGGGCATTCCCAATATTTATAGATGTATCCACTTTTGCTCCTAAGGATGTAAAAGAGAACATGTTATTATACATCCTAATGTTTTTCAAAAATTCAATACGTTTCTCTCCTTGACCGAAAAATAAGTTGTAGATTCTTGTTGGCGGTACCCCCAATCTTGGTAGCTTGATCTTGCCATGAAAACAGCATGTAGAATACTTAGGTATTGCGTGCCGCACCTCCTTATTAATACGTTCTCCATACCAGAAAATTGCATGGTTGGGATCCCCAATATCATTGTAGATCACTACAAAATTTGAATTGAAATGTAAAAAAGATACTTTAATAGAACAAAATATTAACTCTTCTTTTACCAAAATTAAAGAATAATAGGATTCAAAATTGTTTAGAAAGTAACTACGTACCGTCGGGTGCAGGTGGAATTACATTAGTGTGGTTAATTACCACAACGGATGAAGTTTGCACATCAGTATTGATTTGGGAGGAAATAGATGGCACATTATCAACATCTTGAATATTTTCTAAAGAGGGAGAAAGTAATGAAATATGTTGGTACAATAGTGTAATAAAAAATATATTATTTTCACAATTCTATACTAATAACTAATTGTATCATGTTAATTGAAATTGAATCTCAGTATTTATAAAATCCACGCCGCATAGAAAATAATTTATTTTTACTCACAAGATTATTTGAAAATATTCTAAAACATTTATTTTTACTCACAAGATTATTTGAAAATATTCTAAAACATTACTTTCAGTGCAGACCTATAAATGTTCAAAATGCGTACCTAAACTTGTAGATGGTAATGAACATGTAGGTTCTACTCCACCTAAACTTGTAGATGGTAATGAACATGTAGGTTCTACTCCATTAATGGTTGGTATGCATTTTGGAACATTGTTTTCTTCATGTTGAACCGATCCAACTGTAATGAAAGTCAACAACATTGTATAGATCAACAAACTCACAACTCACTTATTATGCATAGTTTTTATTAACATTAGTATAAGTTCATTTGTAATTAAATGAATATGAAAATTTAAGAAACATTATTAAGATATATTATACAATGGAGATTTATATGAAATTAAATAAATAAATTTATGTCCTCATTCACATAGGAGGTTTAAAAAAAAAGATAAAAACTCATTAAAAGTAAAAGTTGCTAACAGAACAATTTGCAATAATAAATTACATCTATATTAGACTGCTTACCAGCAAAACCGTTTTCCTCCATTTCTTTGCTTGTATCATGCAATGTAGATGAAAATTCCTCTTCTAAATTGCGAGGAGGGTGAATTGATAAATTTGACCTCAACCTGTTTGTTCTATTTCTCGTCTCTTTTGGACAAAAAACATTGTTTTGTTAAGAAAGACATATGACTAAGATAGCATTGAAGTTGTTAACCATGATTGTCATTTTTTTTTGATGTAATACTAAATTCTATTTAACTAACCTTTAGTAACATTTTGGGAATGCAAGAGCCCTGTAGCATGACAGTTTGTTGTGGTCACCTGAAATGATTGAGATGATCTTCCCCGAGATGATTGCACTAATCATCCAGTTGAAGAAATTATATTTACAATACACATTTAATTTATAATGTGTAATCTAAAACTCTTTGATAAATAAAAATTAGTAAAGTTTTTTAATGGAATTGGATACTATTACGTATTGAACCTAAACTTTCAATTTTAAATCTCTACATTCAAACAAAAATTAACTAACGTCACTGTACGTCAAGTGGCCAACTTCATGAAATTTTGTTGGTGTGTCCTTAAATAATTGAGATGTTCTTCCCCGCAATGATTGCACTAATAAAAAAGTTCCTCAAAAGTGATTTAAAAATATATTGTGCAAGATGATATTTAAGTACAAAATTTAATTTGTACTATATAATTTAAAAACTATATAATAACTAACCATTATTCAATTAATTTAATGGAATTGGAAGTTGATTACGTAATTAAACTACACTGTACAGTCTCAAGTAAAAAAATGCAGAACACACACCAAAAATTAAACAAACCTTTAGTAGAGACACTGGACGTCAAATGCACAACACTCCTCAAGTTTGTTGGTGTGTCTTGAAATACTTGAGATGATATTGACCGCATTGATTGCACTAATATAAAAGTTCAACAAAAGAGATTTAAAAATAGAATACAATTTCTAATGTGTAATTTAAAAACTATATAGTAAATAACCAGTAGTTAATTATTTTAATGGAATTTTATGTCTATGGCTAATTGCGACTACACTCGCATTTAGTAAAAAGCATAACACAGACCATTAAAAAAACTAACCTTTAGTAACGACAGAGGACGTCAAGTGCCCAACACTCCTCAAGTTTGTTGGTGTGTCTTGAAACCCTTTAGATGATATTCCCCCCGTTGATTGCGCTAATAAAAGAGTTGACCAAAAGTGATTAATAACAAAAACAACATTCGTAATGGTTAATTTTCCAAATATATGATAACTAACCATTACTCAATTATTTATATGGAAATGGATCTCGATTACGTATTGAACCTCAACTTGGCTTTAGAAAAAAAAAAGACAACAATTAAAGAAACCTTTAGTAACGTCAGTTGACGTCAATTGGCCACCACTCCGAAAGTTTGTTGGTGTGTATTGGCAACCTTGAGATGACATTCCAGAAGTTGATTGCACTAATATAAAGGTTGCACAAAAGTGATTTAAAAATAACATCTCAATTATAATGGTTAATTTTGAACTAAATGATAACTAACCATTAGTCAAAGTCTCTTAATGGCAATGTATACGTGCTATTACGTCTTGAACCTACATTTCCAATTAGACAAAACCGAAACCAAAAGACTCAATGAGGATCAACAAAATCAAATTAAAATAGCGAAAATAAAATGAGTCAAATTATGGTACACCTAATATCATGTTAATAACTAATTTTGTAAACAGTTTATATAAAAATGCGAGGTTCTATTATTACCTTTGTTGCAGCTGCCCCATTGGGATAGTGGCGTGTTAGAACTAATATTGGACTTTATTAAGTTACCACCTGCAAATTAATGAGTTGTGGATACAAATTATTATATATAACTACCATACATAAAATTACTAAAAATAAAATATATTTGTCAATAGTCATTCGAAAAAGGTTGTTCTACTCATGTGAAATACTTACTATTATTCAAAATGGTCAATGTCGTATTTATAGAGTTCTCAAACACGCCAAATACGTAAGGATCCGTGGGTGGCACATGATGTGGTGCTCTTGTTGGCAACACATGATGTTCATTGTCTGTGTTGTTGTTTTCTGCATTGTGAAAGACCATTATGTAAAATAAGCAAGTATACTACAATATTATACTTATTACTTAACAATCATATACTTTGTAAACATTATCTTAAAAAATTACATGAAATATTTTACAGACATTGTAGTATAAAATTTTAGCGTATATATGTATAAACTACATATACGGACACACAATTATTAATATATATGTATTTTATATATATATAAAATATATACGGACACACCATTATATCTGTAATATATATATATATATATATATATATATATATATATAAAATAAAAAACAAATAT
>NC_044929.1:12908221-12912483 GCF_003576645.1 Ipomoea triloba | reverse complement strand
TATATATATATATATATATATATATATATATAAAATAAAAAACAAATATCAGATGATGCATCCGTAGTGTTCATTTTGGATCTCCCAGCTGCACATCTCTCCCTCTATACTCTAACCTCCATTTCTCTACTGCTATTACACTCATATCTGTAACTCTACGAACCCAGATCTTTAATCCATGCATATATCGCTAAACCTCGCCGTAAACGACATACCATAGCCGTTAATCGGCGACTTGAGGTACCGATACCATTAGCAAATTGAAGAAAAGGATTTTGGTGCAAGATGGAGAACAATGAACTGGTAAGTTTCTGTTCAGAGTGTATTTAGTTTTGAGATCGTAGATCTACGATTTTCGACCTGCTTATTTTTGAAATGCATGTCTTTNCCATTAGCAAATTGAAGAAAAGGATTTTGGTGCAAGATGGAGAACAATGAACTGGTAAGTTTCTGTTCAGAGTGTATTTAGTTTTGAGATCGTAGATCTACGATTTTCGACCTGCTTATTTTTGAAATGCATGTCTTTTCCGATGAAACTTGCAGGTTTGTTTTTTCGGTTACTTCTAGTGAGAAACAAAACTTCGGACGACTGGACTATGTACTGATTCACTGACCCATGTGCTTGAAAATGAAGTTTCAAGCTAATGTATTTGGTAATTTCTCTATTCATTTTGTTTTCAGTTCTTAATCTTGCACGAAATCTGGACTGTCAATTTTTTAAAGTTTCAACCTAGGGTATTTGGTAAAGTTTCAGTTTGTGTTATGTAATGACAACTCAAATATGTTGATTACTCAATTAGAAGGCTACCTATTCACTGTCAATTTGTATTGCCTTGGCCTGCAGTTAATGAATTGCCCTAAGTTCTGTAAATTTGCAATTTGTATAAAAAACTTAAGTTGATTTAAGTTTGTTGATACAATTTCAGTAATACATTACTGAAATTTGACTACAATTAGTGTTCATGAACACCTAAAAACCCTCAGTACATAGAGTGGTTTCGTGCTAAATGGTAATAGAAATTTACTATGTTTTAGTAGGTTAGAAATTTTCACTCTAAATATCTAACCTACGTAATCAACTCTAAAACCATTTGAAATGTAAAAGAATCAGAGTGAGTACCTTTCTCATTGGATGGATGTTTCCTTTTAGTGCCTATGACCGCTGATTTGGTGAGCTTCCTCATGCTTGCATTTGGTTATTAGTTTTTCTGTGTCTCATGTACAGTGAATAGGTAGTATTTATACTGTAGTAATCAGCATCAATAATGGAGGGGACTTTTGTTTTTTCCAGTATGACATTGGAAGACTAAATGACTTACATGCCATTAATGATTTTAGCTCCATAATGATGATTAACTTTATATGTAACCAAATAATTACACTGATGCATATTTTATTGACAATTTTTAACTGAATTGTTAGCCTAATGTTTAATTAAATTCTCTAATTGGCAGCTAAACTGACACAGTTTTAATACATATTCAATTAATAGCTTTTTTAATATTTATTATCCACAGGATTCAAGGTTGTGCATTGGCCTTCATAACTGATGATTACAGAATAGTGTTATCCATATACTAAGGATGAATCAAGCAAACAACACACATGCTCTCAGTGGTGTGAAATAGATAAGTCACCTATTCATTTTATAATTAGTTATTAATTAAAATAATGATCCAATTTGACTGAGATGATAGAATAATAGAAGAAATGTACTGGTTTTCTTGATTTACAATTTGGTCTATTAGAAATGTACCATCTATTCAAATTTTCATTAAAAAAATAATACAGCTTACTGGTAAAAATTTAAAAGTTTGGATACTACCATCTCTTCAAAATTTTCAATTTAATGAAAGTAAAGTTTGTAAATTACCAACTCAAACTGTGTAGAGTATTGTCTTTCTGTTCATTTAAACACAATGACAGTTATGAATTGTTCTAGCACTGGAATTTCTAATTCCTACTGTCAATATCTCAGTTTATATGCTAAGGATGAATCAAGAACATAACTGACACACTGTTAGTGGAGGCGAGAGGTAAGTCACTTGTACGTATTCTTTTTTTTTTTTGAAAACACTTGTACCTATTCTTAATTAGTTAGTAATACAGTGTCAGATTAGTGTTTTTTTTGCTGGATTAGTTGAGCAATTTGTTCATTAAAAATTTGCTAGAAATGTATGGCAATTTGTTGACATAGTATTTCAACTGAGCAAATACTGAACTGATCTACATACTAAACACTGAACTAAGAAAATACAACTAAACAAATTTTCAAAATATAATTTATTGAATACAAATGGAATGTATGTTACTAAGCAAATACAAATAAACCAATTTTCTAATTTATTGAGCCTAACTAAACAATTTTCAGAACTGCAGTACATACTAAGTGTAGACAGTTTTGCTAGGTTATAGCAGTGCTCCAACTTTGCTCAAAGTTTCTGCTTTACATCTCCTGCCCTTAGATCTTGAATCCTGCAACAATAATCCAAAATTCAAACTGTGGTTTAGTTAGGAATGCCACTTTTATTTTGATCCACAACGGTTTGACCTGCAATACTTTTTTTTAAAACCAAAATAAGAAGCAGTCACAATACATAACCAATAGGGAAATTCGGGGTACAGTTTAAAACAGAAAGCAACACCAGAAACAAAGTTTCTGCTTTACATCTCCTGCCCTTAGACCTGAAATCCTGCAACAATAATACAAAATTCACAGAGTGGTTTAGTTAGGAATGCCACTTTGATTTTGAACCACACCGGTTTGACCTGCAATACTGTTTTTTAATACCAAAATAATAAGCAGTCACAATACATAACCAATAGCGAAATTCGGGGTACAGTTTAAAACAGAAACCAACACCAGAAACAAAACATAATTGTGATACACAATAGTAACCAAACTGTCCATAAAAAACAGTCNTTGAATCCTGCAACAATAATCCAAAATTCAAACTGTGGTTTAGTTAGGAATGCCACTTTTATTTTGATCCACAACGGTTTGACCTGCAATACTTTTTTATAAAACCAAAATAAGAAGCAGTCACAATACATAACCAATAGGGAAATTCGGGGTACAGTTTAAAACAGAAAGCAACACTAGAAACAAAGTTTCTGCTTTACATCTCCTGCCCTTAGACCTCAAATCCTGCAACAATAATACAAAATTCACAGAGTGGTTTAGTTAGGAATGCCACTTTGATTTTGAACCACACCGGTTTGACCTGCAATACTGTTTTTTAATACCAAAATAATAAGCAGTCACAATACATAACCAATAGCGAAATTCGGGGTACAGTTTAAAACAGAAACCAACACCAGAAACAAAACATAACTGTCATACACAATAGTAACCAAACTGTCCATAAAAAACAGTCATAGAAAACACTCAATCTATCTTCTCTAACTTGACATGGCATTGCTTCACTTTCTTTCCACCCTTGGTTGAGGAGAATGAATCAAGCAAACAACGCTTGACTGGTCCATCAGTAGTACAATCTGTACTACTCGTTGGAGCCAATAGAGCAACAGGACTCTCCCCCTCATCACTCTCAAACCCCTGANGCAGTCACAATACATAACCAATAGGGAAATTCGGGGTACAGTTTAAAACAGAAAGCAACACCAGAAACAAAGTTTCTGCTTTACATCTCCTGCCCTTAGACCTGAAATCCTGCAACAATAATACAAAATTCACAGAGTGGTTTAGTTAGGAATGCCACTTTGATTTTGAACCACACCGGTTTGACCTGCAATACTGTTTTTTAATACCAAAATAATAAGCAGTCACAATACATAACCAATAGCGAAATTCGGGGTACAGTTTAAAACAGAAACCAACACCAGAAACAAAACATAACTGTCATACACAATAGTAACCAAACTGTCCATAAAAAACAGTCATAGAAAACACTCAATCTATCTTCTCTAACTTGACATGGCATTGCTTCACTTTCTTTCCACCCTTGGTTGAGGAGAATGAATCAAGCAAACAACGCTTGACTGGTCCATCAGTAGTACAATCTGTACTACTCGTTGGAGCCAACAGAGCAACAGGACTCTCCCCCTCATCACTCTCAAACCCCTGACCATTGAAAACATATATTAACCAAAGTTAGCATTTGAGGAAGACTTACTGTTTAAATGCATTTAGTTAAAAAAGAAACCCACTACCTCCAAAAATTTATCATCCCCCTCGCTTATAGGGCCTTCAGAGTTAAAGTCATTTTCTTCTAAAGCTAGAAGATCAGGGCAGAGTTGTT
>NC_044929.1:12898880-12908116 GCF_003576645.1 Ipomoea triloba | reverse complement strand
ACATACAGAGGCTCATTACCAGGAGATTGATAGAAAGGCTCAATTTTTGCAACATGGTCATCCCAAAAAGTACAGGTTAGACGATTACCCCTAAGCAATCAAACGCAAATATTTAGCGAACAACAGATGCATCCTACTTATATGGTAAAAAACAGATAATACATTACTTACTGTGAATCTTCTATAACAAAATCAATTAGTCTAGTATCATTGCCATTGATGGTCTTCTGTTGTAGAGCATGTATTTGAACAACTCGACCAATCAAATCTAATTGAAGAGCATGTATTTGAACAACTCGACCAATCAAATCTAATTGAAAAACATATGCTGTCAAAAGAAAGGCAGAAAACAGAAACAACTTTTGTACACTAATTAATGGACAGAAAATTAAGATAAACAACTTTTGTACACTAATTAATGGACAGAAAATTAAGATTTGAATGCTTACTACACTAATTAATGGACAGAAAATTAAGATTTGAATGCTTACCAAACAGCTCTTTGTCATTTATGCTTGGGTTACTCCTCAAACTTTGGAATGACCTAATTCTGTACATGTGTCTAGGGAAATTTGCAGACCTATATTCTNATCAAATCTAATTGAAAAACATATGCTGTCAAAAGAAAGGCAGAAAACAGAAACAACTTTTGTACACTAATTAATGGACAGAAAATTAAGATTTGAATGCTTACCAAACAGCTCTTTGTCATTTATGCTTGGGTTACTCCTCAAACTTTGGAATGACCTGATTCTGTACATGTGTCTAGGGAAATTTGCAGACCTATATTCTTTCATAATAGTCTCACCATTGAATTGCAACATGTATTCATGCATATTGGTTTTATAAGTATGCCAGTTGGCTACCACAAAGAAGTTTTTTACACAATAGACAGATCCTTCAACAAAACTGTTAAGGAATTTAGGAAGGATGTCGTTTGGTATATGGGCATGCATAACAGTCCCCTGAAGAGATAAATAAATATTTATGTGCTTAGCATTTGTCGAAAAAGATTGAACCAAAACAAAATAAAACTTTACAGTTTCGGTATGGGATTTGAAAGACTTATTTTGGTACCGAAACAGAAAAGACAGGGAAATTAAAAAAACAAAATTTCAGGCAGATTAATGAAGCATTTTTACAGAAAAACTAACATGGAATTGATTTTTTTTGCAGGTTCGTGAAGTATTTATGTACAGAAAAACTAACATGGAATCTATTTTTTTTTTTGCAGGTTCGTGAAATATTTATGTACAGAAAAACTAACATGGAATTTTTTTTTTTTTGCAGGTTCATGAAGTATTTATGTACAGATATTTTTCACTGTAAAATACTTNGAAGCATTTTTACAGAAAAACTAACATGGAATTGATTTTTTTTGCAGGTTCGTGAAGTATTTATGTACAGAAAAACTAACATGGAATCTATTTTTTTTTTTTGCAGGTTCGTGAAATATTTATGTACAGAAAAACTAACATGGAATTTTTTTTTTTTTTGCAGGATGAAGTATTTATGTACAGATATTTTTCACTGTAAAATACTTACCTCTTCGTCATGAAAAATCAACTCTCTGCTCTTGATCTGAGTAGAGCCTCTCCTTTCCATTACACAGTAGGTACGCATCACTCGTAGCTTTATAGCACTACGTCTGTTCCAGGATTTCAACTGGTTGGCAAGACAATACATCCCCATTATACAAAATCGTTTAGCAGCAGAACGCAAAAGATAACAGCACTGGAGAATTTTTTTGTATCTGTGTGTAGTCTATAGCTTAATATGGCATGTAATATATATCTGAGATGTAGATGTTTAGAAGCTTCAGAGTTCTAAATGTACTGTATTTATTGTTGCCTTGGTACTCTAACCGTTAATGACGGCTAGAGTATATATATCCAAGAAGGCATTATGGAGATCGTATACATATGTCTGTATATAATGATGAGCGTGAAGGAGCTCTATAATTGTTCATGGATTACCGAATCGTTAGCGACGATTCGGTTTACTATTATATTTCCCGGTAATGCTTTCCGGCTAATTTGAAAATACATTTCGGTAATTGGATCACATTAAACCACTAAATTTAATGTTGCAACGTTGGTAAAACCTAACGTAAAGACGCGCTGGTTATTATCCTACAAAGGCGGTCTGGCAAACGGCGGCGTTTACACTTGGGCGGGAATTTGTGAAAAAATTAGCCCATTACGACGCCGTTTTTTTGTGCTGCATTTATTGCTGCTCTTGTTGCTATTTTATATATAGAGATATTTTTTAGTTAAAATGTATGTTTCAATGTTTATATACATTTAGTTATATTTTAATTTCTTCAAGTGAAGGCGAAAGATTAAAACAAACAAGATATGTTGAAAGAAAAAATTAATTAAGTAGGGATTCAATCTCTTAACCTCAATTATTAGAACACATACATACTTAACCATCTAAGATAATTCATCTCTAAGTAATCTATATCTATACTATATATAAAAACAATATCCTCATCCTAAATTTTTCCGCCCAAACGTAGGGGTATTTTAGTAATATAGTAATTATTATGATAATTATGTTAATTATGGTTTATTAGTAATATGGTAATGGTAATTGACGGATAGAATTATATAATTATGATAGAATTATGGTAATTTACGGATAGTATTATATAATTATTATGATACAATGATAGAAATTGGTAATAATTGGTAATATTAATTAGAATGATATAATTTATATAGTATAGATGGTAATGGTAATTATAGTAATTATTATGCCTTCGATATAGAATAATATAATTATGACANTTGGGCGGGAATTTGTGAAAAAATTAGCCCATTACGACGCCGTTTTTTTGTGCTGCATTTATTGCTGCTCTTGTTGCTATTTTATATATAGAGATATTATAGGCAACCCAATGGGGTAGCTCAAGTAGCATGTGAAGCTCACTTTGTGGGGAAGAATTTCGGGAGAACTTGGGTTTGATTCCCGCAAGTGACAATTCCCCCTGGGCCAGCTCCCGTGCCTCCCTATTTTATTGGGAAAGTATTGGCACTTTCTGAAGGAAGGAGGTTGGCCCAAGTTTTCTTGTTCGACTAAAAGGACATGCATGCGAGGACACAGGAGTTCACTAGGGCATGTGCGTAGTATTGAAGGTATGTGCGTACATGGAGGGGGTGATGATCAACTCTACCAGCTAGCACATGGCTAGCAAAGTTAGCCCATCAGACTCCTCGTGACGTGACATGGCTAGCGAGGTCCAAGCACACCCCCCACCCACACACCATCGACGCCCTCACCAACGGGGTTGGTAATAAGGGGTAGAGATGGGTGGTAGAGAAGGTGGGTGAGAAACTAGAGATATCGGTGAAGACACGAGGCACCCATGGACACGTGGAGAATAGATATGGGAAACTAGCTGATGTCGTACACTTGTCAACAATCTGGATGGCTCTATACACTATAAATAGCCACCCTTATTCCCATCCCTTAAATCACTTAATACCCCATGGTCTAGTGGTATGGGTTCCTAACCTTCGACCCATACATTATGGTTCGATTTCTTTTAGTCCATTCCACTCTTTTAGGCCTAGCACCCTGAGTTATAATACTCCTATCTTCCTACCCCCGTTATGTACCTCTATACCCGATTTATGGTAGACCTAGTTCCAACAAAATTATCATTGGCGCTGGCTGTGGGAACACTATGAAAAGCATGTGTTCCTAGTTTATACCCATCTTACCATTTGTTTTTACGCAATCAGACCCAAGATACTCCAAAACGGCCGAGTTACAAAATGAACGTTCCTAGGTCCTCCAAGAATGCCTGGGGTTTGTCTAGTTTATGAGGGTCAGTTCCTCGCCTAGAGGACGCGAGAGGTTTAACTGGCACTATAGCAATCGGAGGAGATGCAACCAACCGAGGTCACCTTGAGGGTAGACCTAGCATCCAATCTTTAGCGCAAGAGACAACTAACATCATCGGCGAGTGGCTTACCCATCAATAGTGAGGGGCGTAGTTCGACCTAGCCCAATAGCCGTCTACTAATCCAAACACTATAGCGTATCAACCCTTAGCCCGCAAAGCAGCCAATGTCATCAGCGGAGGAGCTACCCAACAACAAATTAGAATGCATCTCGACCATATCCAACCACCAACAATCAATCTAAACACCCTAGTGAAACCTCCCTCGACCTAACTTAACACTCCTAAAGCAATGAGGAGGGCGCCAACGAGGGAAGGAAAAAAGATCCGGCTAAGGAGACATGAAGTCACGAATGGGCCAAAATGATAGAACCTATTGTGAAGGGAGTTCAAAACCATTCATGAGGATGCCATCGATGAGAATATCAACCGTACCCTAACTATTAAGGCCCACAGGCGAGGTGAGCAACCTTGGAACAGATAACAACACCTTGGTGAGCTGGCAAGCAACCCAGAGAGGATGGATAAGAGATGTCAAAGCAACAGCAACACTCAAATGGGCTCGCAAGTGGAGTACTTAGTCCAAAAGAGATAATGAAACAATTTTCAACTTCATTTTATACGTTGGGTCCGCAAAGCACGATAAGTGGCTTAGGAAAATTTGTGACTAGATTCACATATAGCTCAAAAAGTTAATAAAATATAATATTTATTATTTTCTTACTACCCACACCCCTTTCCATATCGGGCCTACAAGATAGGGTAGGTGGCTCGCGTATTGTCCCCTACACATAGGCATATGGGTTTGCATCGCTCTGGAGGCAACCCACATTCGCATACTAGACTAGCTGGTGGGGCGAGAACCCGAAACCCACTTCTCGAGTCCGGGCAACGATGGCGTCGTCTATGCTGCAGAAGAAGCTAATGTTTCGAGTCATGCTTGAGGAATCATTGACTCGAGTCCGGGCAACGATGGCGTCGTCTATGCTGCAGAAGAAGCCAATGTTTCGAGTCATGCTTGAGGAATCATTGACTACGGCTCTCGCATTATATAGTGCAATTGAAAATATGGTTTGGATCAATTATGTTTCGTGATGTTATCCTTTCTTAAATCATGGATATGAAACACAGAAGCTTCAAGAAGAATGTAGAGGGCGAACCTAAGACCTCAAGCATGGCACGCGCATTCCAACCCACTAGGTCGCTCCTTTTATTGTGTATTAAGGCGATACACCTTATATTTGTTCCTATATTTGTAGGCTGACAGCATTAGCAATCGGTCATGACCTGCGGGCGGCCCGCCAGCCACCTCAGGCCATGGAGTGGCCAACAAAGCTAGTTCGCCCACGGGCACGGCAATGGCGCCCCACTTGAGGGGAAGCATAGTATTAAAGGTATGTACGTACATAGAGGAGGTGGTGATTGACTCTGCTGGCTAGCGAAGTTAGCCCATTGGACTCCCCGTGATGGGAGGTCCAAGCACTCCCCGATGCATCATTGACGCCCCCACCAGCGGGGGGTGGTAGTAAGGGATAGGGAAGGGTGGTAGAGAAGGTGGGTAAGAAACTAGAGGCATAGGTGAAGACATGAGGCATCCATGGACGCGTGGATAATAGATAGGAGAGACTATCCGGTGTCGTACACTTGTCAACAATCCGGGAGGGCCTATACACTATAAATATGCACCCTTATTCCCTCTTTAAGACATCATCCCGTGGATCACTTAATCTCTCCGATCAGTGGTATGGGTTCCTAACCTTCAACGGGTCCTAACCTTCAACCCATACATCAGGGTTTGATTCCTAGTAGCTATGATTTTATTTTTAGTCCATTCCTTGGGCTATAGCTTGTATTATTTATTTATTATTTGGGCCACAATTTTGGGCCTGTATCTCAGGCTTTGTATGCACTCTTTTGGGCCTAGCACCCCGAGTAATAGTATTACTATTTTCTTACACCCCGTTATGTACCTCTATTGTAACACCCCCAATGCTAAGGTAATAACCAAGGTAATAAAAGATAGAAATAGATAGAAAAGGTTTTCAAATCCTATTAAACATCAGCGGAAGCAAAACCAATATCATGGGTGCTATGCCACATTTAGGCCCACTAAGCCCAAATGCTAAGGCGGTGTCTAAAATCCTCATAACATAATCCTAAATTATCTAAAGAGTCAATTATTATAACCCAAAATGTCTAGGTAAGGCTCACAAGCCCAAACCCTAACAGAGGAAAAGCATAACTAGCCAAGGAGGGATGGAGCTAATATCTCACTAGCTCTCTCTCTCTCAGTCTTTCTCTCTCTCTCTCTCTGAAGGGATTATTGTGCCCTACAAACCAAAACAAGAAATTGTGTCTGACAAAGAGGAAGGGGTCGTTGTGCTCTATGAGCCAAAACAAGAGGTTGTTTTTTACGAAGAAGAAGGGGTCACTGTGTCCTCTAGATCCGGACAGAATTTGGCTATGGTCCTTTCCGTTGAGGAAGAGCTTCCTCTAGCATCTGAAGATCTTATTCCAGTTTCTCCTTTCACAAAGTCTGAATCCCCTGAATGTATTCCTCGTTAAAATAAAAATATCAACTGTATGCTTCACAACAAAATTTTCATGGGAATAAAATATTACTTTGTCAATTTTTTTTCCAATCTAATCTGGACACCGAATCTAGTTAGGACAGACCATCAGTGAATAACGTATGTCAATCTCCCAATTACCCAGAGTAGTAATCTGCATAACTTTGGGAATAATGATTTTAATAACTTGTATAAATTTTAGGCAGGATTTTATAAGGAAATCCTGTTGATTTTGAAAATAATTTCCTATCTCCACCATAACTCCTATAATTTCTCTTTCCTTTTACAAACACCTTCTTCTTTATATAAAATTCTTCCCCCTCCTCTCTTTATTTTATTTTTTACCATCCATCAATTATGTCTTCCCACTTTTCCTGGTATGCTCTCATCTCTTAAACTTTTTTTTCTACAAACCCTAGCAAACAGAGGGATGGTGGGTCACCTCAGCCCCACCTTGGATCCCAGCCGGCGTAGCCTTGGCATAGTGTCGAGACCACGCGGCCTCGACATTGTGCCAAGGCGCGACCTCGGCACTGTGCCAAGGCGTGGCTAAATTAACCGTTTTATTTTTTATTTTTTATTTTTATTTTTTTTGTGTGCTTTCGCCCAGGGCTTCTTTATTTGCTAACAGGTTGGTTACCCGTGCTCCATAACCAGGTTAGTTTTTTAATTTCTGAATGGACGTGCTAAATTCAATTGATGTTGACAAATACTCTTCTAATGATGATGAATATTCACCTCATGATGATGAGGACGGCCCTTCTTCCCCTTCTAAAAATGTCCCCCTACTCCCTATGATCTTGACCCTATCAACACTTTGTCCATGTATCTTTGCATACTATCTTCGTTGGCCTCATACTCCCCTGTAGCTGTGACATGACCGACTACCAGCTAAGAATCACACTGAATATGGATTTTCTCTGCTCGTAGTCCTGCTGCTAACCGTAGCCCGTTTAGGAGGGCCTCATATTCTACCTCGTTATTGGATAACTTGAAGTGGAATCTGAAGGCATAGTAAGCGCGGAACCCCTCTGGTGATGAGCACCACCCCACCACCACAACCTTTGTTGTTGGAAGAGTCATCCGTAAACAAGGTCCACCATCCTCCATCCTCATTTTCGACCTATTCCGTTACCTCGCGAGCTGTGCACTCCACTATAAAATCTGCAAGAGTTTGACCTTTAATGGTTGGCCTCGGCTTGAATTCAATATCAAATTGGCTGAGGTGCATAGCTCATCTTGCCATCCTAACGGAGTTGGCATTTCATAAGAAACTTCCCAATGGTTGATGCAAAAGTACATGGATGGGATGAGCTTGGAAATAGTGGACCAACCTTTTTGAAGAGGTGACCACTGCAAATACCGTTTTCTCCACCACAGTGTATCGTAGTTCTGCGTCATGCAAGGCTTTGCTTACATAGTAAATGGGGCGCTGAGTCCCTCCTTCCTATTTGACCAGCATGGAGCTGATCGCGCCATGTGACACACCAGGTATAAGAGTAAGGTTTCACCCGCCTCAGGCTTTGCAATCAAGGGCGGGGATGACAAATATTTTTTCAACTCGTCAAAGGCCAATTGGCACTCTAGAGTCCACTCAAACCCCTTGCTCTTCTTCAATATCTGAAAGAAGGGGAGGGACCGTTCGGCCGATCTAGACAAAAATTGACCCAAGGCTGCAAGGCGACCATTAAGCCTTTAGACCTCTTTTATGGACCGCGGGGGTTCCATGTCAAGGATGGTCTTCACCTTTTCTAGGTTTGGTTCTATTCCACTTCTGGTAACCATAAAACCTATGAACTTGCCCCCATGAACTGCAAAGGTGCACTTTTTTGGGTTCAAGCGCAAATTAAAGTCTTTTATAATGGAAAATAGCTATTTAAGGTCTTCGACATGAGTGCGGCTTTTGTAACCCCTCGTCTTTCCGATAAGTCTAAGGGTCGGAAAATATATCTTTAGGCTATGACATTCATAAGATGATCTCCCGATATGTCAAGGGAATTTTTATACGGAGGTATAGTTGTCATTAAGTTGCGATCGTTCGTGCCGGTCACGAACCGTAAAATTTTCGAGGACGAATTTTCAGCTCGGATTTCCTTAGAAATTGATGATTAGGCATGTTATGACTAAGTATGAACTTCCTGCTTAGTTAAGTTGAAATTGGATGAGCTATAAGGGTCGAAATTTATTTCTGATCGTACACCGCGAAATTTCCGCAGTGTACCGAACCTAGCCCATTTTGGAGCTTTTGACTGGAATAAATTTGTGGTTTCGGAAATTATTCTTTCTGGATTATTTTCCACCGAAACTTTATCTGTTTGGACCACAACTGATATGTTGTGGAGATATTTTATTATTTTATTATTTTTTTCCTAAAGCTTATCCCATAAGTTGGGATTAAATATAAAAGGAATTTTTTTTTCCCTTTTCTTCCCCAAATGCCGAAAAGAGAGAGAGAGAGGTGTGATCATCTTCCACCATTTTTTCTTCCAAAGTTCCATAGCCAAATCCTTCTAAACTTCCAATTTATTCGGTAAGTTTTCGATATTATTCGGTAGAAAGCTTTGTAATCCTTCCTAGGTTATGAATCTATGTTTAATTTCTTGATACATGATGTTATGGTGTTGATTTTGAACCTAGGTTTTAAGGTGAAAATTGGGGAAAGGATCCAAAATTGCTTCCTAAGGTGTTAGAAATCCTTTACAAGGTAAGGAATTCCCTTAAGTTGGAATTAGTCACTTGAATTTGGATAATTGATT
>NC_044929.1:12895422-12897209 GCF_003576645.1 Ipomoea triloba | reverse complement strand
AGGTAAGGAATTCCCTTAAGTTGGTTTAGTCACTTGAAATTAGATAATTGATTATTTGGTTGAAACATAGTGTTTTGGAGCTTTGGGAATATTTTTGTATACATGTTCATAGCTTGGATATGCTTGTATATGTTGTATTTATGTTCATATAGGCTTATACTTGTGAAAATAGTGAAAGAAAATCAGGGTAGATTCTGGCAGTAACTTCCGAAATTTATTGGGAAAAATTGGTAAGGTATTTTGATCCAATATTTTTTAGACATGTATTTCTATAAGTGTAGAACCCGCATATAAAATTTCATAATGATCGGAGTAGTGGAAGTGTGGTTTTCGGAATTTTTCCCAAAACTGGTCCAGGGAGAGACANTGCCTTCGATATAGAATAATATAATTATGACATTTATTTATTTATTTTGTTATTGGTTATTGGTTATTATGGTAACATTTTGTTATTTAAACATATCATTCTGCTGAAACTTAAATTGTAAGCTTCCAACGTATTCCTGCCTCTGTTCTCTCTATTATAATAATTCATGTGCTATTAAACTTCACTTGGTGCATACATATGAAGTTGCATAAAGAAGGGGTAGTGATTCTATCAAATGTAAGGAATGCTGTTTCATGGTGAAGACTAAAGAGGTATCCATTGCTTACATTTTTTTATATAATATTTTTATTTTTTGGGATATACTATTTTTCATTTTTTTGGTCATGTTTTTGACATTCCAGTAAATGATATCCTATTTTTGGTTTCTTTTTTCGTCCATATTCTATTAAAATTTCATTCTGGTTGCAGTCAATATTCTTTTTCTATAATTGTTCTTTTGCAATTGTGTAGAGTCAAGACTGATAACAATAGTAAGTCTCAACACATGCAACTGGTAACAATTATTTAGGTTTTGATAGTATTTTTAGGATTCTAGGATATTAATCAGTGAGCTTTTTATGTTGCTGGTGATATTAATCTCCACAGTTCTTAATGCTACATAGCTTTTGTTCAATCAAGATACAATGCAGTTTAAGGAATTTCATGAAAGGTAACTTAAGTATCTTAATTTGTATCATCATTTTTTACCATGGCTTTTGTATATTTTTATTTGTACATCTTTTATTTATAATTATCATAAATACTATTCTTTTACAGACTACAGTATTTGTGTTGATCAAATCCCTCTAAAGGAGGATTGCATCCATGTCTAGCTTAAGTTATGGCAACACATTGGAAGATTCAATCAATGGCAATATGATTATTAGTTCCATTATTTCTGATGTTTATGAGAAGATTAGGGTTGGCAATTGGCATCATTGTCATGTTTATTTAGTCTTACCATATATATAAAATTTTGAAAACAGTCATTCCATACTTTTTAATTTTACATATTCAAACATTGTGTATATATTTCCAAGTTATTTGACAATGAAAAGATAAACTGATTAGCATATACAACTTATATTGGCATCAGATTGGCATATCATCATTTGCCACATGTTGAGTTATTTCATTAGTCAAAATTAATAAAAAAATAAATAAATAATTTAACACTATTGATGAAATGCCTAAGAAAGAAATTGTATTTCACAATTAAATAACACCTAAAAAAAATAATAGCATACAACAAACTTTTGATACTATGTCAGAAACATGTATAGCCAGTAGTTAAAGTTAGAAATCAAATTTACAAACTAAGCGCATATATTAATTGTAAATTTGTATTTTAATTATTTGATATACTTCTTATAAAATAAGAATAAATGTTAACACATGACACAACTTTAGTATATGTGTG
>NC_044929.1:12841209-12895381 GCF_003576645.1 Ipomoea triloba | reverse complement strand
AGTCTCTACGTCACTTCGTCAGGCGTAGGGAGGCTCTGCGTCACTCAGTCAGGCGCAGGGGAGTTTTCTATATCACTCAGTCAGGCGTAGGCCGTGGGGGTGTGCACACTTAAGTATAGATACTCATGTCATTTCGGGTTGGTATCAGCTTTATGGACCTAGGTGGGGCCAAACTAGGGACCATAATGATGAACCTTCGTCCAAGGGATCACGAACGAGACTTGGGGCAGGACCGTAATCCCCATGTCCAGATCCGATTTCGGTCTAGTCAAAGAAACTTGTATCCTCAATAAGGTCTCTTGCTTCTAGTCAGAAACTAAGTAACGTTTTCATAATTGAAGACAACTAGAAGTCATAATTGTGGCATTGACATGTGTGATAGACAGGGATAGTTCTGAAAACCTATCCTGTATGAAAAGAAATCAAAGGCAACCTAGTTTGATAAACTAGGAAGTTTGATAAGGAAATGTGTTGTGACTTATATACTCATTATATGCTTGTGATTATATGGCATTAATTGTTGATTGCAGTAATGAAAGGCATGGACACCATATTTGGTAATGTGTATTTACCTTTATGAATTATTTGTCAAAACTTTTATCTGATGGAAGTGACAAATGGATTACCTTACTTAGCCGTTGTGCTAATTACACTTCACCGTGTACGTCATTTCAGATGTCATCCAGTGAAGGATCCTGTAGCCCGGCAAACACTCCTGATCATGTTTGCCCGGGACCTACTTTTGTTGGTCAGACTTTGCATGACACGCCGGACAGAGACCCCTATTCTCCACCCGATTCTCAAAGCTCTCCAGACTATACTCCAGCGTCCCCTGACTATACTCCAGCAACCCCAGTCAGCCCAGTCAATCCTTATTCCTTTTTGGACTTAGTAGATGAGTCAAATGCTCAGTATGGGTACTACCCCATAGAGCTTATTCCCGGTTCTGACCCTATTGAGTTCATTGTCCGCTACCCGTGTCCGTGGGACTCCGACCCACGAGATTTTCATGATGAGTGGTCAATGATGTTAGTCGAGTGTCGCTTCCTCGATCACATCATGTGGTTCGAGGGAGAGTGGCACCTCGTTTGGGGCACGTACACCACACCGGTGTACCGAAGTTTGGATTAGAGGGCCAGAGTTGGGAAGTTTTTGGATGGTTTTCTCTTTTTGTGTATATATATCTTTTGGTAGCCTTAGTTTTGGCTGGCTCTAGTCTGTTAGGGCAGTGGAGGACCCGAAGTTTGTAAATAACAGCCGTCGGGCAAATTCTTATAAATACCTTTTGATATTAATATATATGCCTAGAATATTATATTTTGATGTTTGGGGTGTTGATGTTGAGTGTGTTTCTTTTAGCCTGTGCACTTATAGTGGAAGTTTTATCAAAGAGGTGATAGGCTTCACTCTAAGTGTGGCGGTAGCACCCAGTTTACTGCTGTAAGATGTAAGCTTCCGCAGCGTTATATTACGCATATTGTAATAGTTGTCGGAGCAGAAATTGGGGTGTTACAGCTTTTGACGATCATGTTGTCCACATACGCCTCCATGTTTTGCCCTAGCACTTTTCTAAATAATTTGGCCACCATCCGAGTATAAGTGGCGCCTGCATTTTTTAGGCCGAACGACATAACCAAGTAGCAAAATATGCCTTCTAGGGTGATGAATGCAGTCTTCTCGGCATCTTCCTCATGCATGGATATCTGATGCTACCCTCGAAAGGCATCCATGAAGCTCATCAACTCGCAACCTGCCATCTCGTCCACCAGTTGATCTATATTTGGTAGTGGAAACCGGTCCATAGGGCAGGCTATATTGAGGTTTGTATAATCTACACACATTCTCTAGGTGGATCTTTTTGTGGCTAGGACTATGTTGCTCAACCACTGGGGGTAATAGATTTCTTTAACATGCCCAGCATGCGACAACGCAACCACCTCCTTCTTCATGAAGTCCCTTCGTTTTGCCGACATGTATCTCTTCCTTTGCTGTACCAGTTTCTTGGTGGGATCCATAGCCAATTTATGGGTTATAATGTTTCTGTTAATACTTGGCATGTTCTCTGGTCCTCATGCGAACACTTCTTTAAATCATTGAATGACCTCCACTAGTTGGGCTTTTAGCTTTGGTGCTAAATCGGTGCCAATTTTTACGACTCTATCCGACCGCGCGGAATCTATCACCACGTCTTCCGTCTCAGATGCAGGCTCGGCACAGGGCCTTGCCTCCTCTTCCTTCAGCACTCTTTCTGCAATGGTGTGGACCTACAAATCTTTCTACCCAATCTTTTTACAAGCTTTAACGTACCAGCTGCGAGCTGTTCTCTAGTCCCTTCTTGTAACTCCTATCCCATTCGGAGTGGGAAACTTCATACACAAGTGCTCCATCGAAATTATTGCCTTGAGGTCCTCCAAAGTCGACCTCCCCAATATGATGTTATGTGCACATGTGAGTCTTACCATGATGAACTCCATGTCCAGCTTGCAGACATTGGGACTCGTGCCTATCTCAATTGGCAAGATCACGGAACTCTCCGTCTCTACTGAGTCCCTTGTGAAACCAGAAAGTGGGGTTCGTATTTCTTTGAGCTGACTCCTGGGTAGCCCCAATTTGGTGAAGGCGTCGTAGTATATCACGTTGACTGAGCTCCCAGTGTCTACTAGTATGCGATGTACGATGGTGTCGTTGATGTCCATCTTGATCACCAACGTGTCCCGATGAAGCAATGGACTCTCTGGGAGGTCATCACTAGAGAAAGTGATGGCCTCCCGCTTATGCTTTTTTCCTCTTGGAAGGCTTACCACCTCTCCTACGTATAACTGGCAACTCCATTTCTTTCTCTCAGCCGGTGTGTCTCTTCCCGTGGGTCCCCCATAAATAAAGTGGATGGTCTGCTTCTTGTGTTGCCTAGGCTCCTCCGCTTTTTTTTCAACTTCGTCTCGCTCTGTCATCTAGTCATGCTCCCTCTTTCTAGTATTCGAGGTAGATGGTTCGGAGCCATCATCTTTCCTCCAGACATTTTTTGGTGGGTTGTGCGGCTGCTGCTGACCAGTTCGTTTGATAAATTGTTTGAAATATCCCCTCTAGATAAGCTCTTCGATTTGTCGATTTAACATGTTGTACTCATTTGTGTTGTAGCCGACCTACCTATGGAATCTACAATACTTGGTCTAGTCCACGTTTGGAGAGACTTTCATGCATTCTGGCGGAAATTGCACGATCCCCATTTCCTTAACTTGACTCAGGATTACGCTAACCAGATGAACGAGTGGTGTCAAGTGTCGCAGTGGGACGAGACGAGGTCGCTCGTCCCTTCCCTTCTTTGTGGATGGCTAGTTTTGACGTGGTGCCTGGCTTGTCGGACCAACTTTATCAGGTCGCCCACCCCTCCGGCCTTCCTCCTCATCTTTCTTTTTCCTATCAGCCTCCTCTACCTCAGCATATCGGTTGGCTGTCCTCATTAGGTTTTCATAGGAGTGTGGATGGTAGGCGTTCAGCTGTTTGTGGAAATCTCTTGACTTCAATGCTTGGATGAATATGAGGATTGCTGCCTTCGAGTCGAAGTCATACACATTGTTGACCTCTTTTTTCCATTTGCTTAAGAAATTGCGCAAACTTTCCCCTCTATCCTACTTTGCTCCACAAAGATGCGAGAATGGTTTTTTATGTTGTATATTTCCAGAGAAATAAGTTAGAAAATTCTTGGACAGTTCAGCAAAGGTCTAGATCGAGTCATCTGGGATTGTATTGAACCAATCCTGCATCGTTCCGTCCAAAGTGGATAAGAACGCTCTGCACATAATGGCGTTGCTCGCCCCAATCATCACTATACCTGCCTTGTATCTAGTCATATGGACACGCGGATTAGAAGTCCCGGTGTAAGCATTAATGGTGGGTAGCCTAAAATCCTTTGGGAGGGGTGCCTCCATTATATTCGGAGAAAATGAAGCAGCCATCCTCACTTCCGGCTCTGGTGAATGCTCTCTTGTTTCTACTTTAAGTATTCTATCTGCTTTTGGAGTTTCTCAACCATGTCTTCCTGTGGGGTTTTGTATCTAGTGGAGTGACGCGGAACCGATCCACCAAACTCACCCACCCTTTCCCAGGGTGGTCGCCTAGTTACTGCCCTACTTCCCTCTTGACGTGGGCCTCTATTGGAGGACCCCTGTACCCCCAGCCGATCCAAGATAGACTTGGAAGCCGCCGGTCGCTGCTCAGGGCACCTTGGCTCTGAACCGCCTTCTTCGTGTCCCCTTTCATCTCTTGCACCGGTACGGGGCCTTGGGTGGGATGTTTCTTGCCGTTGGGTTCTCTCTCTTCATGGCAATTGTACCTCTATCTCTTGAGGAGGCGGAGGTGGGGCCTGGCCGTGCATCCCCGTCACTAGCTAGGTCATTGCCATCGCCGCCTGTTAAATGACCTACACCGCCGCCTGGAGGTCCGTGGCTTGGATGGGAGTAGCATTCGCTAGGAGGGAAGCGCAACTTCCATCACGATTGTTGTTGAGCTGGCTGCGAAGATCACCTTCGCGGCGTTCCCTGCACGGTTACTATTGAGCTGCTCTCGAAGGTCGCCCGAGGCGTGGCCATTATTCATCTGACGGGAACCATGAGAGCTGCTGGATCCAGATCGTGCCATTGATAGCGATGAGATGAGCTGGGTGTTTGTGATGTGTAAAGCTTGCCTCAGATTTGATCTCAGCTCTCAATGAAAACACGAATGGCAGTAAGTATTGTTACCAGTATGTATTTTGTATTATTAACCTGAGTACAATGAGTAGTACAATAGTATTATGTGTAGTAGTTTTTGTGTGTCCTCCTCTTACAACGTGACCCTTCTTTTATACTCTTAAGTGCAACGACTCTTCATGTATTTTGTAACGGATGCTTAACTCCTCATCTTCAATGTGTACTAAGTGTGGATAATAATACTGAGGAGCCATTGTAGTAATAATACTGAGGAGTCGTTGGAGTAACTCCTCCTCTTTAATGTGTTGCCGGCTGTTTGACTTCCTCATGCGCCTGTTCGTCTGCCTTCGGATCCTGCTTGTGATTCCGGGTCGGGTACTTACCCAATTACCCTGTCAACGTTATTAGCACGAAAACATCTTCGGTGAACGGTATGTTTATTCTACGATTAACGTTCCTTGTTGTTCAAACTTATCTATAATTGCACATTTGTATTCTAGGAATTTTTGTTTACAGTCTATGTTTTTTTTATTAATATGGTATATGTTTATTTCCTATGTGTTTATATGCAAATATTTTGTTTTCCGGTAACAAATACATGCTAATCCATAATAATAGAAATCTAGGATGGGTTTATTAATCTGAGAAAGTGGATAAAGAAAAATAGAAAATTTGGTGAAAGATAACTTTTGTAATGCCTCAAGGTTATAATGAAACCACATTTTGAAGAATTCAAAAAGGGGATGTGAAATGTGTTAGAAATAGTGAACACTTTAATTGTTCAGATTCAAACAAAATCTCCATAAAAGAAGAAGAAACTTTTATTTTTTCAAAAAAAAAACACTATTTTGAGAATTCATTCTGGTGGATTGCAGTGCCGGTGGATTCTTTCTCTCTTTTTCTTGGTGATCCAGCGACCACCATCGCCTTCACCGACGCCGATGACTGGTGTTCCGGCAGATGACGGTTTGTAGGTATTAGTTTAACTCTACACCTCCATTTTTCTACAAACACTAAAAGTATAATATAGAGTCTTCTTTTAATCCCTTTATCCTCATTGTTGAGCCCATTAATTTTTCCCAGTTGTTATTATTATTATTATTATTATTATTATTATTATTATTATTATTATTATTATTATTATTATTATTATATGGGACTATCTTTAGTTTGTTCAATTCTGAGATTGACATGGATGCATTACATCTTTTGGTGACTTTTATCAAGTTTTGCGAATAATTGATGCATACAGAGTTATTAATATTGACATCATAGTCTTTGGATTTTTTTTATATGGTTAGTAGTTGATAATACTTCAAAACATACTACGAGACCAAGATAATCGAAATTCATTTTTTTTTTAAATAAAAGAAATGATAACACATTTATTTGAATTCATTATGCCAAGGTCAAGATGGTACAAAAATGCATATATTCATATATGAATTGGTTTCCGATCCGTCGTGATGATCAGCATTACTGACCGAGGCATTATTGCCAAAAAAAAACATATAGACGCGTATTATCACTGGAAATAATTAGCCTACTCTCTTGATAGAAAGGAGACGAGACAATCTCTTATAAATTGTCTATATCAGCTACCTTTTTTGATTCTGCGATCTTTTGTTTTATTTCCCAATCTACCGGGATGATTGATGCCCCAGGCCATGCTAGGATAGGCAGTCGCCCAACCTTCATCTTTGATTTGGTCGATGTCTGTGGCGGCTGGTGAACCTCCTTTTTGGTAAAAGTGTCGTCAACTCCTTCATGTCCGGAGGGACACCAGGAAGCACCAGTAGACTGCATCCTTATGGTATACGGAAAATAGACAGACAATTGAGAGTGGGTAGTTCATACAATTTCCACCCTTTTATAATGGTTCCTACCACCTCTTTTGAGAGATTATTTTGGTGACAACATTTGTTACATTATTAATTTTATTACCATAATCTCCCCAAATCAAAAATATTATTTATATATATATATATATATATATATATATATATATATATATATATATATATATATATTACCATAATCTCCCCAAATCAAAAATATTATATATATATATATATATATATATATACCACTACAAGAAAAATGCACAAAGACAACACTACAAAGACAACGGTTTTTGACAAAAGTGTTGTCTTTAGTGTAAAAGACAACAGTTTTGTCCAAAACCGTTGTCTTTGACGCAACACTTTTATTAAAGAAAACGGTTTTTAACAACACTCAATGTCATTGGGTCGAACCTGAAATTAGCATTGGGTCGAACCCGACACGTACCCGCCCCTTGTCTATGTGCATGACTTTTAACAACACTCAATAGACAACAGTTAAAAAACCGTTGTCTTTTCTAGAAAAGACAACGGTTAAAAACCGTTGTCTATGAGCGAGACTTTTAACAACACCGGTTTCAACAACACTCAATAGACAACGGTTAGAAAACCGTTGTCTTTTTTAGAAAAAACAACGGTTAAAAACCGTTGTCTATGTGCGTGACTTTTAATAAAACCGGTTTCAACAACACTCAATAGACAACGGTTAAAAAGCCGTTGTCTTTTATAGAAAAGACAACGGTTAAAAACCGTTGTCTATGTGTGAGACTTTTAACAACATCGGTTTCAACAACACTCAATAGACAACGGTTGAAAATCGTTGTCTTTTTTAGAAAAGACAACGGTTAAAAACCGTTGGAAAACTGTACAGCTAAAAATCGTTGTCTATTTGCGTGACTTTTAACAACACCGGTTTTAACAACACTCAATAGACAACGGTCAAAAAACTGTTGTCTTTTCTAGAAAAGACAACGGTTAAAAACCGTTGTCTTTGTGTGTGACTTTTAACAACACCGATTTCAACAACAGAAATTTTACCTCAAAGACAACGATTTTTAACCGTTGCCTATGTCCTTTTTTCTTGGAGTGATATATATTAATTCCTTATCACTATCATGGATATTAAAGATATTTGGTAAATATAATTAGGATTAGTATTATCCTAATCATATTTTTCTAAATTTTATATCCCCTCACATAAGCCGCATACTATTCACCTCTCACAAATATAAATGTTCACTCACAATGTATTCAAAATGGCAGTAGATGGTGAACTATTTTGACTTGTATGTCCGTATGCGATTTTTATAATTTACACTGGCAATTATTTTAAGAGAATGTATGCCATGCATCCAAATTGATGACTAGATTTTTTTTTAGAGCATGATGAGTTTATTCCATATGGTATTGTATGTTGAGTACTCTAATTATCATAAAACAAATCTCTAGGATAAACAATAAATATTCTAATTTTCTAAAAAAAAAAAACCTCTATATATATAAATCTCAATAAAGCTTTGCCCGGAAGGTAGATTAAGCAATAATGAAGAAAATATTATCTATTTTGGGACCTCCAAAAAAATTTAGAAACCAATATACTTATATATATCCCAAACACCTAGTACGTGGTTCGAAACTGTGCATTTCCTTATCTACGTTAAGCTTTTAAGTATTAGTAAGAAGTTCTTTCTTTTCTTCGCGAGCAAATAAGGGATCAAAAGATACGCTGACTGCATACTCTATTATAAGATCGTTTCTCGGCATTAGGGGGATATTTGAGGCACAAAATTTATAGAATGCCAAGAAAATTTCATGAAATTAAAAGAAAAATCTTAAGCCCATGTACTAGTCTTATTGAACGATAAGTTAAAAAATTAAACAGATAATCTGCTAGTAATATCAAGGAGTGACTAAGTCCATAAAAATTATTTTAAATCCCCAACTAGGAGTGAATATTTCTACCGTTTTACGTAGGAAGTGATATATGCTATTTTGTACAATTATTCACCCCTTATTCTAGTTGTTTTGAAGGTTATTTTCTGTATCCTAGTGAAATTGGGAATTGTTTATGTGTTATATTGTCCAAGTGCTGATTTATCTACAAGGAACAACAAAGGAAGAATATTGGAGCATTTTGGACAAGTTCTGGAAGAAAAGGGAATTACAAGGAAGAATACAAGTTGGAAAAGAATTGGAAGTTGCCTAATGGGCCAAGGCCCATCTACCTCCTATATATTTGACCTATTCTCTACAATTGAGGAGGTTCCCTTACAGAGTTCTGAACCCTAGTTTTTAGTTTATATTTCCCCAGCATAGTTTAGACTAGTTTTACTTTTAGTTTATATTTCCCCAGCATAGTTTAGACTAGTTTTACATTAGATTTATATTTCCCCAGCATAGTTTAGACTAGTTTTACATTAGATTAGTTAATTTCAAGATTGGAATCAAAGATTGAAGATTGGATTTGTTCTTTTTCAAGATTGGAATCAAAGATTGAAGATTGGATTTGTTCTTTATCAGTTAAGTTTCTCTTCCCTTTATATTTCTTGCAATGTTTATCTTTAATTCTTACTTTGTTGTGTTTACTCCCATCATGAGGGAGTAATTCGCTTATGGGTTTGGATTAGGGGTTCATTGTTAATCAAGATGTTCGGTTTATGATTAATTGCATAATGGGATTGAATCTTTTGCCTAGGGTTTATGTTGATTTGGCGATTTCTTTGCACTAGTTATTGGTTTGTGGCCAGAATTAATTGCTAGTCTAAGAGAGGGATTCATTACAACGAAAGTTGGATGCAGACCTCGAGCCTTACCAATTTCAACCTAATTTTCCTGCTATGAAAGTAGAGGTAATTTTGGGGGCTTACAATGCTTAGGTGTTTAAGGTTATAATTGATGCATCACGACAGTGGGGCAATTTTAGCCTAATTCTCTTATTGATTACGAAAGTAGCTGAGTAGAATTCTTTTGTGCATTGCCCATATATCCCTTGGTTAATTATTCTTTCCCTAATCCTGAGTTGGTTGGAACATCAAGATTACAATCCCCCTAATCTGGCCCATACCTTTTATCATATAGTTTTCACCTTAATTAATTGCTTTCTTTATTCCACATCATTCAGTCTCTGTTACTTGGATTCTATAAATTCATATACTCTAGTGCCTGGTAATTCACACAGTTTCGTGCCATAACACCAATCCTCAGCGGAAGGACATTACACCCTTTTTACACTCATCATTTGTGCTCATCAGTAGCGCCTGGTCACGTCGGACCCAAGTGTCGCTGGACACGGCAGTGTGCCCTCAATGAACCCCATCAAGTCATGGCCGTGTAGAAACGGAACCACTTGTGTCCTCCATATTAGAAAATTTTTATGCGTCAGTTTGATACTGATGAAGTGATGAGCGGTGGACAGAGAACTCGCGATAGAAGACATCGTAGAACTAATAGCAACATCTGAGACAGTCCATTAAAAGGAATTAACAGATCCGTCTTGATTAGCCATAGGAACCATAAAAAAACCCTAGCTATTTGATAACATATGAGAGTTGTAGTGTTTGTATTGAATGGATTAATTACAGATGTATAGATTTACAGAAGTATATATAGTGAGAGAATCACAAGGAGTCTATGATAGAGAGTCATAATCTAACTCACATACATAGAGTCTTAATAATCAACACTATTGAACATTTGTCAGTATGATTGTTTCACTTATTTCTCACAATACCATTAGTCTAAAATTGATCCTTTGTTTATTATTAATGATGGGTAAACCCTAGCTATTTGATACCATATGAGAGTTGTAGTGTTTGTATTGAATGGATTAATTACAGATGTATAGATTTACAGAAGTATATATAGTGAGAGAATCACAGGGAATCTATGATAGAGAGTCATAATTTAACTCAAATACATAGAGTCTTAATAATCAACACTATTGAACATTTGCCAGTATGATTGTTTCACTTATTCCTCACAATACCATTAGTCTAAAATTGATCCTTTGTTTATTATTAATGATGGGTAAACCCTAGCTATTTGATACCATATGAGAGTTGTAGTGTTTGTATTGAATGGATTAATTACAGATGTATAGATTTACAGAAGTATATATAGTGAGAGAATCACAGGGAGTCTATGATAGAGAGTCATAATTTAACTCAAATACATAGAGTCTTAATAATCAACACTATTGAACATTTGCCAGTATGATTGTTTCACTTATTCCTCACAATACCATTAGTCTAAAATTGATCCTTTGTTTATTATTAATGATGGGTAAACCCTAGCTATTTGATACCATATGAGAGTTGTAGTGTTTGTATTGAATGGATTAATTACAGATGTATAGATTTACAGAAGTATATATAGTGAGAGAATCACAGGGAGTCTATGATAGAGAGTCATAATTTAACTCAAATACATAGAGTCTTAATAATCAACACTATTGAACATTTGCCAGTATGATTGTTTCACTTATTCCTCACAATACCATTAGTCTAAAATTGATCCTTTGTTTATTATTAATGATGGGTATATATATATATATGCGAATTCATACCATTTTATGTATGTATTGATACCAAATTTATATTGTATTCATACCAATTTATTGTATGTATATATACGTTTTCAGTATGTATTCAATATATATAAATACATGATTTTCACATAATAATATTTTTTCAGGATGTATCAAAATTTTTTAGTGTGTGTGCACACACACATATACATACATTTTTACCATAATATATGAATGTTTTTCAAAAGAAAATTGAAAAGTGAATTTCAAAAAATCTACCTTCCGGAATTTGAGGTTTATTGGTTTGATATGAGTTGTCTCCATTACCGCCAGCATAACATCGTCTACGAAACTGACAGTGGTGGTACCTTAGTTTTTTTCCATTTAACGGATATTTGTAGTGGCGGTATTGGATGTGTAATTGGTGCTCTTGGATGGCTCCGATAGAAAGAGGCAGTAACGACGACAGTCGTTGTTCTACGTCGGAATTGTAGGAATCTGCCGCAAAGTTGGAAAACACATAAGGACATAAGTTTTGGAGAAAGAAGGATTTTAAATCCAAAGGCTTTTTAGACTAGATCTGGGAATTTAAAAAAAAAAAAATTGTGTTGGGCTTCTTAATCAATTGGGTTGTGCTTTAAAATTATTATTTCGGGCCTGCAATTTCTTAATCAATTGGGTTGTGCTTTAAAACTATTATTCTGTCGCGTACAAAAATACGACAAGCCGATAGACAACAGAACGGATTCCTTCGCAAAATGTGATTCGCGACGGAACACACACACACACACATATATATAGGATCAAATAAAAAAGCTTCTACAGGTAAAAAAATTGTACAAATTCTAACGGTAGATGCAGTCCAATTCAACAACCCAAATTGAATATTCATTAAAAAATGTGTGGTGGCATATTGGTAATTTTGAGGAAGTTGGTTAGATTGTCTTTTGTATTTGAGTGCATATTTTTCTTGTTCAAGTGCACAGTTTTCATTCTTCAAGTGCATATCCCTCTTTTCTTCGAGTGCATCAGTTTTGTTTTAGTACTTAATTTTTCCTTTGAGTGAAAATGTGCCTTTGAGTGCAAACATTTGGCCTTCAAGTGCACGTTTTTAGCCTTCAAGTGCATGTTTCCTTTCTAAGAGTGCACAATTAATTTTCTTCTAATTTTACCTTACCTTCTAGTGATCATCTTTATGCTTTCAAGTGCTCAATTTCATGCTTACAAGTGCATGTGTGTCTTACTATTGTGTTAAAATAATAATAATAATAATACTTAGCATCCCATTGAACCCTTGTTTTCCTTCTAGTGCATATTTTTAGCCTTCAAGTGCATGTTTTCCTTTCTAAGTGCATAATTAATTTCCTTTGAATTTTCCCTTTTAATGTCATTGTTTTTCTCTTGCCTTCTAGTGATCCTCTTTATGCCTTCAAGTGCTCAATTTAAAGCCTACAAGTGTATGTGTGTCCTACTATTGTGTAAAATTTCTTTTTAAAAAATGCTTAGCATTCAAGTGAATCCTTTTTTCCTTCAGTGTAGATTTTTTGACTTCAAGTGCATGTTTCTTTGTCTTCAAGTGCACAATTCTGGGCAGTATTTGTTATATCTTGTGCATTGTTTTCAATAACATATAACTAAATTTCTAATGAAATTTGTAAGATTTACAAACGATTTGTATGGTAATTGGTTTAATAACACGTAAGTAAAATAACCTCCATTTTTTGTACCATAAGTTGCATCAATTACACATCTATTTGCCTTCTGTTAAACAATAGAATAGCAAAACTAAGTATTCGTATATATGTTCTGTGTGTAAATGTACAGGAGAGTAGAGCTATATATACTAGTGTAGAACTAACCCTAGCCACATGTTACTAACACTAAAACCTAGGGCTAAGAGTAAATATCTCAACTAACCCTTATATCTCTAACACCTTCGAGTGCTAATTTTTTTGTCTTCAAGTGCACATTTTTGTACATTCAAGTGCATGGTTTTGAGCTTTCAAGTGCACATTTTGATAGAATTGATTTTAAGAGAGTCATTGGTCCTGGTCCACCGCAAGCATGCACACCTGATCATATATATATATATATATATATTTAACAGAGATCAAATGCAGAGGATGTGTCCAAGACTCTAAGTGAAACATGCAGATGAATGATAGTCATTAATCTTGCCAAAATCAACGTTCAGGAGAACACAGATTAAAAAATATGCAATGACATTTTGGTCATTTTGCGTATTGTTGAAACTTAAGGTGTGTCGTTTTAATACTTAAGGTGCGCCAATTTAACACTTAAGGTGTATCATTTATACTCTTGAGAACTTAATGTGCATTATTTTTTTAAACTTGAGGTGTGTCATTCTAAAGCTTAAGATGCATCTTTTAAAAGCTTAAGGTGCGTCATTTTAACAATTAATGTGCGTCATTTAAGCATTTAAGGTGCGTCAATTATACACTTAAGGTGTATAAGTTCTCTAATTAAGGTGCGTCATTTTTATACTTTGCTTCTACCAGCTTCTAACACTTAATATATATATATATATATATATATATATATATATATATATATAGGATTTGGATCCAGTGAGATCACTCTAGTGAGACGAGATCGTGAGATTACATCTTGACCATTCATTGTTTTTGTTTTAAGGTTCATATTAACTTTTAATTATTAAATATTTCAGCGCTCGAATTGGATTCAAAGAGGGCACGCAAGTAATTTATATCCTTATTTGCATAATTAAGTTTTTTGAATCCCCGTTTTTCCTCGATTTTTTCCTTTTGCGAGTGTGCTTCTCCCGGATTTGAAGTTCTCTTCTTCCGTAGGTGATCTCCTTCCGCAATTTCGCACCAGTTTCCATCCCTCGCCGTCGCCGAATCGTCTTCCCTCTTGCTTGTCGACGTGTGTAGAAGCAACATACATTGATGTGCACACACTAAGAAATAGTCTTTTTGGTTGATTAGATTGTTATTGTTGTTGTACTACTCTCCCCTTCTAGGCCCATTTGACCTGTTGGAGATCTTATATTCTGGTTCTGGTCCTATTCTTTCTACTCCTCTTCTTGTAGTCCAGCTGGGGTGGTTGTGTTTGAGAAGCTGAATGTCGTTTCCACCTTACAAATGTGTTGTACTCTAATGTTAATTTTGTACCATTTGCAAAGCCTGATGTCCTCAAAGAAGTGAAGCAGAAACTTGAGATTGGAGCGATGAAGTTTGTGGTGCTGCCCTACTTCCTGAAATTCATTTCTGAACCATATGCCATCATCCCTTTATATGATTATGAGGATCCTTTTTCTGTTAATTTGTGTACTGCCTTTTTTTAATATTCCAAGGCACTATTATGACAATCACAATGATAACATACTATACTTCAAATTTAAAACTTTTAACGTGCTATCATTAATCTTATGGTGAATACGGGGTCTCTAATACATGCATCTGTGTGAGTTTGAATATAGTGGTATGTGCGGGGTCATTTTACCCAGTATAATACTTGGATCTATGCAATCACTTTACTAGGTGTGTGGTTAACCATTAGGTCGATGCTGTTTAGGGTATAAGTGTGTGCGTCTGTATCAGTTGGAGTCCATTATGCATGCTATTTGCGTTATTTATCTTTTTCAAATGCTATTCTTTTAGTTTTACCAATTCTCACTAGCTAGTTTTTAAATGGAATCAAATTACATAGTATTAATGTTCATCACCCTATTCTTTAGGTACATAGGGTGATAGGGCAGTTGCAGAAACCCTGTTGTACTTCTGTATCAGTAGGTTCCAGACTTCCAAGTGTGCTGCTCTGAGAACTTCCTCATCTCAACGAATTGCTCAGATGGTTCACGTTCAACTTTAGCGAATACAACATGGCGGTGCTGAGCGTAAGAAGGTCGGCAACTGGGAGTAGTAGCAAGGGACGGAATGCCAAATCCAAGATTGTAGGGAATCGACGCTGCTTGTGATGGTAAGTAATGTCTAAGAAACGATGGGTTAGGTTTACGCCTCAGTTTTATAGAGAAATATCTGTGGTAAGTATTGCAGTAGCTCAATAGGTTATTATATTTAAATTTGGGGGATTGACATTAAAAAAAAAAGAGTCCACATCAGCAAATTACTGGTGCCACATCATCAGGGTAACTTGTAAAAAATTCTATGCGAAAAAAATTTAATGATTTGTGGATCGAAATATCAGTTATAAAGGATTAGGGTGCGACATGAAGAATCGATTATAGTGCATGATGCAGAATGATACTTTAGCCTATTAAAAATAACTAGTAGTCCACCCGTGCGATGCATGGTATAACAATAAAAATATAACAATTGTCTTTCAAAAATATATTATAGACAGAAATTAAAAATTATTCCGTACTAAATAAAGACTTCCATTGAAAAACATTGCATATAGGCATTGGCTATAACAAAATGAAACAAATTTTTTATCATTCATCTATAAATTATTAAATACTTCCTTATATACATGATCAAAATAGGTCACTACAAAATATAATACACTCCTAAAAATATATATAAAAACATAATTTTTTTAAAAAAATTAATAAATAATTAAGTATATTAAATATATACCTATATTTCGCAATTGTGCACTTCTATTAACATGTTGAATTTGATTTATGGAATCAATGCCCCTTTAAGTTGTTGGCTGTAAGTTATGCTCCTATACTAATAAGAGTCAAACAGAGTTAGGCCTAAAATGGGTAGAAAAAATGGCGGTCAAATTATTTAATCAAATGGATGCTTCAGATGAATTATTTAATCAAATAGATGGTAAAGATAATTCAGATTAATATTATTAATAGAGATTACCTAATTTAACCTTACTTTTATGATTATCTGTTAAGTTTTCCGTTAAATATTCTCTTCTCCGTTAATATTCCGTTAACTTTTAACTTACCCATTAATTTCTATAAGAATGGTCTTAGGTTCGAACCTCATCTCAATCAAATTTGACATAATTAAGTTTCTCACTCTATTTACTCTTATTAAATTAAATAAATTAGTAGCTACAACAAAAAATGATACATATGTATTTCTTTAATTTATAATTATGTGTCTACAATACCTTTACTTGAAAAAATTATTCATTATCAAAAAATTAAATTAAATAAGAGAAATAATTTCATTAGTTATATTGTCTTTATTTTCTCTCATGCAAAGATTCTTTATATTCAAATTTATTAATTGATATTCATTACATTGTCCATTATCTTTTTTTTTACAATATCTTGTAAATAAATATCAAAGTTATAGTACAAAATAATGTTATATATTTATTTACCAAGTATTTTATTAATACTATGAAAAAAAATTTTAAAATAATTTGAAGCTAATTATATTAACTACTTGGGGATTGGTTGACAAAGATAGTACTCAAATAACCCAACAAATTGAAGCGAAATCGCTCTATTTTACTCTTATTGAATTAAATAAATTAGTAGTTACACCAAAAAATGATACATATGTATTTCTTTAATATCATGAAAAAAAAAAATAAAAAAGAATAGTTTGAAACCAATGATATTAACTACTTGGGGGATTTGTTGACAATGAAAGTATTCAAATAACCCATTACCCAGCAAATCAAAGCGAGAAACTACCTTTTAATATTTTTGGAATACATAATATTTTAAAATTTCAAATTTTTATTAATTTATTTAATCTTTTTTCTTAAACTAAGGATTTCTTTATCCACAATAACTCATTCAACAATAATGGTTGAACCAAATGAACCCCAAGCAGAACACCTAAAGGAAAGACCATAGCTCCTATATCATAATCTCATTGCATGATGTTGTCATCTATGCTACCAACAATAACCAAATTGCAAATAACACACTACCAACAAAAAGGAAGAGAACAAATAGTAAAGATGAAGACAATGACAATGTTACTCAAAAAAAAATTAAGAACACTTAGAAAAATTTAAATGAAAAGTAATATTTATTTAGACTATTTTTAGACCAAATATTTTGACTATCGATTTTACAAGGTTGCAAACATTCATTTTAGTAATAATTATAATGAATTTTCTATATTATCTTGGATTCATATACTTTGAGTTAGATATTTAAATAAAAAATTCGACATTATATTCAATTACCCATGTATAAACTTCTCCTATATAATCTTGCATTGATATACTTTCAAATATTTATTTAAATATAAACATTGGGCATTAACCCATTCGCGCAATGCGCGTATAAAACTAGTCAATAGAATAAGAAAGTACTATATTCTCTCCCTGACCTATAATGCCAATTCAAATAGAGGAAAAAAAAAAAAAAAGACACACCCATCCAAACATACTTTCATCCGTATAAATATGAAAGTAATAATTATATCATTCTAAATAGCATACAATTGTAAATAACTCTTACCATATACTATATAATATAATAGTACCTGCCCTGCATTGAGTGCACTACATATTCAACTCAGAAGCTACATCACCTATATGTAAATCATTTGAAGTATGAAAAACATTTTCCAAAATAATAGGAGTTTAATATTTGAATACTGTTGACTTTATTACAATATAGTATCTGTTGATAACAATTCTCAACAAAATATTCCGTAATAAATAAATAATAATCAATAATTAAAAATTTTTAGAATACAATTACTACTAACAGTAATAATAAAAATAGTAATACGAATACTAATAATAAAATAATAATAATAATATAAAAAATAATTTTAATAACATAAATTAATAAATACATATATAAATATAAATCTAAATCTAAATGTAATAAATAATAATTAGTAATTAAAAATTTTATATTACAATTACTACCGTACAAATAATAATAATAATAATAATAATATTAGTATCTTCCCCATTTCTGCGCTTCAACGCAGACTACTTCCCCATTTCCGTGCTTCGTCTTCTTCGCCAAACCGACTCTCCCTCCACAGAAATGGAGACGAAGCCATAGAAATCCAAAAGCCCACTTCACTCCGTAATCCCCAGGTTCGACCCACTCTTCTTCCCCATTTCTGTCTTTCGTCGTCGTCTTCCTCGCCAAACCGACGGCATCACTCAGTACACAGAAATGGAGACGAAGTCATAGAAAACCAAAAGCCCACTTCACTCCGTAATTCCTAACACCAAATTTAACTCCAATCCGCACCTAATTAGCTAAAATAATCAGCGTAGATCAGTTTATTGCAGCCCTTCGTACAGTCTTCGACCTAAGTTGCTTCAGAAGAGAAAACTCAACATCCATGGCTATACACAGGCTGCCTACATCATCTGGTAAGTTTCAATTACTCTTTACTTAATTAATTAAATAAAAATCCTAACTTTATAATTAAATAAAAACCCTAACTCTTTATCTACATGTCTATATACATCTGAGAGTGAACAAAGGAAAATAAGAGTTGAAAGCCACTCCAAAGATTTGACGGTGTACATGTAGAGCAATCATTTAGTCGAAAAGTTCCTCTCCAAAAACTCTAAGACAAAAATGATAAAGGTAAATACATTCTGACCTAAAAAAGTTATTAATTTTCCTAAAATTTATATTCCAATGTCTGAAAATTTGTATAAATATAGATTCTTAGCTAAATATAACTTATGTGTGTATTTTTATGTGTAATTGTTTTGTACCACCAAACACTACCTACAATCTGCTCCTAATTCCCCCATTTCAGCATCGCAAAGCCCTGACAGAACATCTTGAGATCGTTCTGGCACTAATCTGTTTCCGTTTATATTCTTGAAATTCCATTTTTTGTTAGGGTTAATTATTTGTTCATAAATTTTTAGTCCATTTAAAAGTAAATTTGAATTTTGCTTAAATTGTTTTTTGGTTTAACTAAATTTGTTTATATGAACTGTAATTACCAAAAAGTTTAAATAATTGATTTTATTGGCGATTTAATCGTATTTAGTGTTTAGGTATATAAATGAATTTCAATCTCAATTCTAATTGTATGTTTTTAAATTTCCACAGTGAAAAATATATGTTTTTAAAAAAAAATTATGAATGGATGAATATTTTTTTAACTATCAATTATCGTCATATTATGTTTTTTTTTACCTAAATGTGTAAAAGTAGTATATTTCAAATTCAAATTATCTGTCTTATTGAAAAGAAATAATACTAACTTACAATCTAATCTAAACAAAACTGAATTTATTTAACCTAATATTCTAATAGTGTATATGTAAATTTATTGCAAGATTAGTAGAATGCATGAAATTGGTAAGACGGTAAGACCACACAACAAAATATTGGCCTAACAATTTTAGGCAGTTTCACTATGTACAAAATCACTTCCTCTTATACTGTTTATATCCCAGTCAAAATAGATATTACCACTAGGGTTTTCAACGTTGCGCTTCACTTAAGCTTAGAAGTACAAAAGAGAGTAATTTACTCGTCGCACAAGTAAGCAATCTCCAAAAATAGATACATAGCTACGAAACTAGTTAAGTTTTCATTACACCTTGATCTGTCATTGTCTGTTTTCTCTTGCATCCAATGCTTATTGAGCCTTTTAACTTCATGCTTGGTTGATGTGTTTTGTTCTGAATTTTGAGATTCTGCTTGTAAATGAATTTGTTATATATGTTATTACATGGAAGCATTAGTATTTATCAACCTCTTTGGCAATTGGGTGTCTTCGACAATCATTACAACACGTTAAATTATTACTCTGTACTTTTTATCAGAAAAGTAAATGTAAACACTGCTTATTTTGCACTGGAATTGTATTTCTGTGGAAACTTATGTTTACACCAAGTTTACATTTTTTAAATATATTTAAATCTATAATTAATATATGAATCAATCCATAAAGCAGTCAAATGATCATGAACTATTACATTTATGAATAAATAAATTTAAGATGCAATAGTACTAAAAAAAAATAAGATGCAATAAAAATCCAAAATTTCTCCATATGGGATATAAGTGCTGTTAATACAATGAATATTTTTTTTTTTTGTTTTAGCCACTTTACAAAGGAGTTATTTATGAATCCCTTGGCATCCAATCCTCTTATCTATGCTTATTCTTCAATCTGGCCAACATTGAAAAGCTATATTAATTCCCCTCTTCATTCTCACTCATTTATATATTGCAGTTTGTCACCTATGATTTTTCAAAGAATATATTAAATTTAGAGGATAATGTGATAAAAAAATTTACCTGAAAATTATGAGGTCATCTACATATGCTCCAAGCACCATCCTTGCATCTATCCATGAAAGAGCCTCATTAAGATACACAAAATTACTCCTCAACAGGGCACCAGGGTTCCACTCTATCATGCATAGAAACATAAAAATGAGATTGAAGCTCTCCTATTATTTTCCCTCAATTTGAGCAGTGTTGACAATGAGAATAAGTCATACTTGGTATATAATTTCTTCGCTTTGGAAGATTTCATTCATCTAATAGTTATTGATGAGAACTCTGCTCACAGGACAATTTCTAGTGCTCTATTTCTCTAATTTGTGTATTTGTAGAAATTCATAATTGTTGTTTGAATATAAAACAGTAAACATAAAATATTAACTTAGGATCATCCTCAATGAGGAAATCTATAAGTCTTGTTATGGAGAGTGTATCTCCATCACCTATTATTTATGTTAATTTTTTTTATACAATGTAGGTTGAACCACTGTATTATTTATGTTATTTTTTTTGATAAAAATCATAATTAAAGACAGAAATGCTCTTGTATTTATTGATATTTAAACTATTTTGTTGATAAAGGACCAAAAATGGTCATGCCAGAATAATACTAGGACCAAAAGTGGATGTTTTAATAAAAAAGGGACTTAAAATGGATTGCCACATATAAATTTAGGACAAAAAATGGAATTAACTCTATATGATACTATAACAAAAGAAGTACATATTAGAAGTATATTTTATATGATTTATACAGAATATAAATAACTTGAATGAGAAGTTGTACCTATTAGTTCTTTCTCATCAACCTCCTCTTTGCCTAGTTAGCAATGTTTTGAAAGAAAATATAAGTATATATTGTTGAAAGAAAATTACAAAATTTATTTACTTACCTTTGCATCATGAAATAAGCATTCCATGCTTTTGATTGGTTTTTTGTTCTTGATTCAGACAGCTCATACGTGTGAACTAAAAATACCCTCATGGCTTTTCGTGTGTGATAAAGATGGATTTGAGACCCAAGAACAAAGTGGCTCGACATCAAGCTTCAATTGCTATGCTTTATGCTTTACAGTTGAACAACCTAAAGTAGTAAAAAAGGCAGAGTACACATTGTTATTTAACTATCAACTAACCTCTTGATCATGGAGTAAGCACGCTATTCTCTTGACTCCTTTTGTTTTATTGCTTTCAGGTATTGCATATGTTGGCACCAAACGAATATGGTAATAGAACTCCATACAAAATTGCTTTGGCTGTAAAATCTGGCACCAAACGAATATGGTAATAGAACTCCATACAAAATTGCTTTGGCTGTAAAATCTGGTTCGAGTTGAGATGCAAGAACAAATTGACCAGTCAAGTCAAGGCTTCAGTGCGTAATGAGTTAGATTTGTGGATCAGGGGTGTGTGAATGGAGCCATTTAATTGTATATGTATATATATACACCCAGAAAGTAGAATAGATTACGTTCAAAAAAAAAAGTAGAATAGATACAACAAAAACAATCATCACTACCATAGCTACTACGTGAAGCTAAAAAGGCATAATCGTTTCCCAAGAAGGAAATGAAAGAAATTAAATTATAAATTAATATAAATACAGATAAATACCCATACACTAATAGGATTAGACTCCTACTTAATGTGAATGATTACAATCTCTATCATAAATAAATTTAACCAATTAAAACAAAGAATTCAAAATTTTGTTAATGATTACAATCTAAAACAAAAAGCTTTACCGCTACTAACACGTTTTATAATACCAATGACTTTGGAAATCAAGGTCGTTTACTTTATTTTTTTGTTTTTCCATTTTCAGTTTTTCATTTCTCCATTTCTCCAGTTTTCTTTTTCCATTCTTCCAGTTTTCCATTTCCTAATTCTTATTCCCTATTCCTTCAATTTTTCATTTATCTAATTTTTCGATTTCATTAAATACAATCATCACATTACATATAACATTTGTACATTTCTACAACAAAGATAATAATAATAACAATAATAATAATAATAATAATAATAATAAATAAATAAACAAAATTCCATATATATAACATTTGTACATGTCTACAACAAAGATGATGATGATTAAAGCATTTGTACATTTCTACAACAAAGATGATAATAATAATAATAATAATAATAATAATAATAATAATAATGGGGAAAGCACATGTTGCTCAATTATATAATAATAATAATAATAATAATAATAATAATAATAATAATAATACATAAATGGGGAAAAATGAAAAGATAAGAGAAAAAAGAATAAGGAAGAAAAAAAAAGAATGCGGCAGAAAGAAACAAGGGATAAAAGAAGGTAAAAAGTCAAAAAAACAAGAAGGAAAGAAAGGGAAAAAAAAAGTAGGGAAAATGACACTTTTTCCCCCTATGTTACGTGCATATAGCACTTTTCCCCCTGTGTTATTAAAGTGACAGTTTTTCTCCCTCAATTATTTTAAAAGTAGTAGTTTTCTCCCCTATAATGTTAAATTGACATTTTTGCCCTTAAAAATAACTATTTCATTTATTTTTATTCTCAACCAATTATTACTAATATGTATGCAAGATCACGGTTCGATACGAATCTAATCGAACACTGTAGCAATTGAACTTAAATAGTATGGACGGTTACGATTCAGAACCGAAAAAATAAAATAAAATAATTGTTTAATTTAGACTATTTTTAAATAAGAAATAAAATTAAAAAATAAATAAATAAATTTTGATGGCGGTTCAAAATCGAAATTAGAACCGAACCGTACCGATTTATCAAAATAAGTGTTTGATCATTTTCACTATATATGACTGTGGTTCAGTTCTGATTCACAGTTAAACAATTTTTTAATTTTATTTTTTTCGGTTCTGAATTGTAACCAAAACTGTCCATACTATTACGATATGATTGCTACAGTGTTTGTTTAGGTTCGAACCAAATCGTGATCATCTGTACATATATGTAATAATTTGTTGGAGAAGAAAAATATATGAAATAGTTATTTTAATGGTAAAATGCCAATTTAACATTTCAAGGGGGGAAATTGCCACTTTAATAACATAGGGAGGAAAAGTGCTATATGCACATAACATAGGGGGAAAAAGTGTCATTTTCCCAAAAAAGAATAACGACGAAAAAAAAAAGGGAAGAAAGAAACAAGGGGAAAAAAGAATGAAATAATAATAATAATAATAATAATAATAATAATAATAATAATAATGGGGAAAGCACATGTTGCTCAATTATATAATAATAATAATAATAATACATAAATGAGGAAGAATAAAAAGATAAGAGAAAAAAGAATAAGGAAGAAAAAAAAAAAGAATGCGGCAGAAAAAAACAAGAAGGAAAGAAAAGGAAAAAAAAAAAAAAAAAAAAAAAAAAAAAAGAGAATAAGGACGAAAAAAAGGGAAGAAAGAAACAAGGGGAAAAAAGAATGGAAAAAACCGTTGCCATCAGGATTCGACCACAAGACCTCAAGCAACAATACTACTAGACACCTGGGCGTTTCCATTTGGAGAAATGGAGAATACTGATTTTGGTTTCTCCAAAATTGTACATAAGCAGAAGAATGGAGAGAGAAAATCAAATTGGACAAATAGATTTAGTAAACAAGCTTTCCATTTTCCATCTTTCCACTTCTTCAATTCTCAATTTTTTTGGAAAATTCTCTATTTTTTCAAGTTAATAAACGACCCCAAAACCTCTTTAACCCATTCTTCCCAAACTGCCATAGCTTCATCCCTTATCTCTTATAAAATAAAAAAAAATAAAAACAACCTAAATTGCTTGGGCGGGAATTGGCATTTTCATTGGCCAAATCTATGGGCTTTATTATATATATATATATATATATATATAAAAGATAAGACAAGATTCCAATTCTAGTTTACTCCTAAAGATTCTGATTACTATGGGGGTGTTTGGCAAAAGGCTGATAGTTGATTGGTTTAGCTAATAGTTGAAGGCTGATTGCGTTAACTGGTTTGACAAGCTGGTTGTATTAGCTGGTTATAAAAAACTGTTTGGTAAATTAACTGTTTATTAGTAGCTGATTGAATGTAAAATGACATTTAAGGGTATGCGTGTATTGTATTATTTCAATATTTAAATATAACAAGAAGCTAAACTCTTATTAATAAATACTTATAAAATTTGGGTATCATCTATACTGTTTTTAAGAATATAAGTTAATTATTTTTGTTTATTTAACTCTTATTAAATTATATTCTAAAACAATTTTTATTAATTATTTTCAATTTATTATTATTATTATTATTATTATTATTATTATTATTAAAAATGAGAAACCCGTCACCTGTTGTTTTTATTATTATTATTATTATTATTATTATTATTATTATAAAATAACAAACCCACCACCCATTTGTAAGTAAATTCCATTGATTTCAAAGGATAAAATAGTCAATATACTCATTGATCTCAACAAGCTAATAGAAAAAGCTACATTCATTAGCTTTTTAATTTTCAGTTTATTGGCCCAATAAGCCATTTACCAAACACTTCAAAATAGTTTATTGGTAGGTCAAACAGCTAAACTTGATCAAATAAGCTAAAATTTAGCTGATAAGCCAATAACCAAACACCCCCTATGTATTCCATATTGTTTCCTTATTTTACTTTAGTACAGCCAGTGGCGGAGGCAACATGGGGTAGCTACTGCCCAAAATTATAAAGCCCCACTACTGCCCAAAATTATAAAGCCCCAAAACTACTTCGTTTTGGGTTGTTTTATATATATATATATATTCAACCACTGGCTGTACTAAAGTAAAATATGTGTGTGTGTGTGTGTGTGTGTGTATATATATATATATACATATACATACATACATACTAGTAATTGCCCCGTGCGATGCACGGATAAAACTTATACATTAGTAAGTTATATTATTTTAATATTAACGCGAATGATATTTTGTAAAGATATTTATTGTTGAAGTTTATGAATCGATACTAAAAGAAGAATTTGTTAATTAGGAATAAATGTATAAAATTTAATAAAATATTAATACATGATAAAACTCAAAGATTCACTATCCAGTGTGATGCACAGACCAAAAATTATACATTTGTAAGTTATGTTATATTACTATTAACGTAAAACATATTTTGTATAAATATTCATTCTTGAAGTTTATTAATGAAATAAAGTATGTTGATTAGCAATTTTTATTCACATTTTTTGAGATGAAAAGAAGAGTTGTTAATTAGGATTTAGGAATATATGTACCACTAATTATTATTAAAAAAAAAAAAAAAAAGTAAGGCAGTTTTTCAGGATACAGTATGGGATGTAGGATAATAATTTTCTAAAAAATAATACTAAATAAGTTACAATTAAGAATGAGTAAATATATACATATGGGCGTTATATTACTAAGGTTTCATTCTATTTTGTATTTGATCAAAATGGACAGCCAATCAGCCCATCAAATACACCCGGCCCATAATGTTAATATATATAAAGAAATTTTACACACACATATAATATAGCTAAGTTTCCAGAATCATCTTTATCTTCACTCACTGTAGCTCTGCATCTTTCCTCTCTCAAGCTCACACACTAAGATTGGTAATATCTTTCGTTTAAGGGGATAATTGCATGCATTCGAATCTTGAGTATCTTTATTTGATTCAATTTGTAACTTATATTGATTACTCAATTTGGCGTAAATTAAGATTTCTCTAAACCTAGATTCTTCTAAACTGGTACTTGAGTGTTGTATGTACATCTCTCTATACGAATCTAGATAGTCCATTGCAAACTCCTTCCTCTCTACTTGAATCTATAGATTTTGTTAATAGATTTAGCTTGGTTCTCTCATACAATGATCCGTATTCACCATTTTCAGTTTTTTTTTTTACAATTAAAAAAGAATTGTTGAGATAATGCCCATAAATAGATTTTACTTGTAACTAAGATCTCGTGAATAAGGCTTTTAGGTACATGAGTCTTGGTTAATGACTATCTGTGGAACCATGTAGTTCTGTAAGTGGATTATTAGTTTCATGTTGTTTTATTTCAGTTGCCTGCTAACTATGTTTTTTTTTTTAACTAACTTCAACTAATATGCTCTTAAAAGAATCAATATTCTTTATACAGATATTAGACTATTTTTCGAAAAAATCAGAGTAAAGTTTAATATCCATATTTGATACATTGCAATTGCTATAAAACCATGGTAAATTAGTGTTTCTTATAGAGTTTGTTAGTGAAGATATGCCTGCTTTCTTATATATCAGTTTCAAATTGTAACTTAACAGCATATCAATGTGATATATCTTTTTGGATTCTTAGAACTCAGCAAATTTATTAATAGATCATTTAGTGTTTAAACTGGTTCCAGATCTGAAAATTTCAGTTCGAAGTAGATAAATTTACAAATATCAAGGACAGTGATAATATCTATATCACTGAAATAGTTTTTTGTAGAAATATGGATACTGTAAAAAAACTGCAATTTAAAGAGATGAAACAATTAAATCGAATGTTATCACTGTTAAATCAAATAAATAAACAATTGAGAAGATTGAAGTTAAATTTCCATCAAATCAACTATTTATGTTTATCTATATATCTGAAGCATGCATGAATACTGGGCAACTCCTCTTGTGTTGTCCAGTATTGCAGATAATTTAATAAACTATCATGTTTACTTAGAAGTAATTTACTTGGAAGTAAACCTAATATTTTTTTACATTGATCTCTACAAAGTAACTATATTAGGTGCTTGAAGGTGGAATGAGTTATCACTTGTATATACACTACTCTTCCATAGTTCCATGTCTAATTCTTGATCTGTTGGATCATCAAGAATTAGACATGGAATAAAAATAATATATTAAGAGTTATGCGATGACAATAAATAAGGGTTAGGGGCAAAGTCTGTCTGATGTTGGATTATTTTTAAAGAAACCTATTTTTGTACATGGACAATTTTATGTGGCTCTATCTAGAGTTAACAACTCCAATGGTCTTAAAGTTGTTATTCTTAACGATAAAGATATTATGTTTCTTTAATGTCTAATGTTATATACAAGGAGGTTTTGAATAATTTGTAACTTTAATATATAAAGAGTTAATACCACTAATGGTATCTTATGCGATGACAATAAATAAGGGTTAGGGGCAAAGTCTGTCTGATGTTGTTATACTTTAATATATGACACCATAATTAATTTCAAACATTAATAAACATTAAGTTAATAAATATAAAAACAAAATGGACGTGACAAATTACATAAATGAACAAATTAAATAAAATTTCATGATTAATGTCTGCAATTTGTAATTGATTAATTATATTAATTCAACGGTGGCGGCCTTCAGTTATGTTCCAAACAAAATATTTGATCGATTAATGAAGAGTGAAAAATATTAATCGGCCATGTATGAACAACCATGAAAATAATGGAAGCAAGGTTTTTGAAAAAAAAAATCCATTTTAATCTATTTGTTAAATTAAATCAAATAGCTCTAATATTAAATCTTCATTTTGTACGCATAATAACGAGATATAAGGTGCATTATTTTTTATTTAGGAGTATTTATATTTATTAATTGTTTCAATTATGCTTGTTGGTGAAAAATTCTAAACATTTTTATTTTATGACCATTATATATATCAATTTGACGATAATACTCCTAGATTTAACACCTATTTAACAGAAATTTTAATAGAGGACTATTTGTGGTAAAAAATGAAAGTCAGAGGACCATTTGTGGTCGAATTGAAAGTCAAGGACTAAAAGGAGTACTACCTCAATAGTCAGAGGACCATTTGTGATATTAACTCTTTATATATTAAAGTTACAAATTATTCAAAACCTCCTTGTATACAACATTAGACATTAAAGAAACATAATCTCTTTATCATCAAGAATAACAACTTTAAGACCATTGGAGTTGTTAACTCTAGATAGAGCCACATAAAATTGTCCATGTACAAAAATAGGTTTCTTTAAAAATAATCCAACATCAGACAGACTTTGCCCCTAACCCTTATTTATTGTCATCGCATAAGACAACATTAGTGGAATTGTCTCCTTTCAAACTTAAATGGCAATGGAGGATCTAATGGTGTTATTAATAATCTAGGGAAACATCGTGTACCCACATTTTTTCCAAAGAGTATCTCAGCTTCAACTACATGATCCGCCAATCTATTAATAATCATTCTCGTTCCATTACACTACCCAATAGAGTGATCTATATTTCACAATAGTTATATAGATCTACTAGTATTTTCACCCGTGCGTTGCACGGAATGGATTTGTTACAATATTTTAAGAATATTTGGATCGATATACAATTATATAAATTGTAACATCGAATATTATATAGCGCAATTAATGAAATTGGTTGGATTGATTGTGTTTTCTGATGTTTTCCTAGCTTGAATTAGAGCAAATAATTGTCCAATTATTTGTGCGATGACATCGAATATTATATAGCGCAATTTATTTTTTATTATATATTTAGATATTAAAAATAAAGATGAAATTATAAAAAATTCTAATATTGAACTTATACATTTATTTGATTATAAGATTAGTGCAAAAGTATTACACAATTAATTGAATAATATATGACTTGTTAGTTTACAATTATCATAAATTATCGATATGTAATATGACTTATGTAATTATATTATTACTAAAATAAATATGAGAAAAATGGAAAATAATTTAATTATATTATATTATGTAATATGATCAGTGTTTAGCTTAATTACCATAATAATTATTAGACAATTATTATTAGTCAATTACACTAATATATGTGCAATTATACTTTTATACCTTAAGTATATTCATTTTCACCGTATCGCATTTAGTTTTTCTTCCTCCTCCATATTTGAATGAATCATTTGTAATTATTATAAAAAATATAACAACCCATTTTTAATTAATTTTTTAAAGTTTAAATAACTTAAAGTTTTGAAAGGGAAAATGTAATTAATTTTATTTTTTAAGTTTTTAAATAATTTTCAATCAATTTTCATTTAATTAGTAATATCCTTTTACTTTTCCAATTTGCTTAATTTCCGTTTTCTTTTCTATTAGGATCTTTTTATATTCTCAATCAATTAGTAAAATCAGTTTTCTTTTCCATTTTATCTTTACTATTGTTTGGGCGGAAATTTTACAAAGGATTATTTTATTTTTATTAATAGTAGTATAGATATATAAGTATAGATAAGTATTCGAAATATTATTGTTTGAGGAAATAATAATTAGTAAATTATTTTTTCTTATAAAATTACTCATAATTTTCAAGGAATTTTCTTATATATTTATTATTGCAGAATTTGTTTCGATTATTCTCACAATTATAATGATTTAATTATTCTCAGAATTTGGTAAATAAAATTTTGTTACCAATTAAATTTTATTAATTTTTTTTACCAATTAATTAGTAATATTAGTTAAAGTGGGGAAGTTTAAGGGGATGATTTTACTTTTATTAATAGTATTGATATGTGAATATAAAAACAATATATTACCGATTAATAGATATTAGTTCATTTCGATTTACATTTTCTTACTAAATAAGCTTTATTAATTATTTGACTAATAAAATATTTAATTAGTTGACTACAAAAGTATGGGCGGGAAAATGAAATAGGAGAATTTTACTTTTATATATAGTATAGATTCAATATTTTTAATTATATGTCCAAATGGTTGATACGATATTACAAAAATATAGAAAGTAAAGTAATTAAGGTAACCAAATTATTATTATTATTATTATTATTATTATTATTATTATTATTATTGTTATTATTATTAAAGGAAATGACGGGAATGATGTGTAGTAGTTTAGGCTATATAAGGAATGACTAAATAGAATAGAGATTTTATTCTATAATTATTCTATGTGTGACTATTAAATTATGTTTTTTTTTATTTTTTCTTTTTTATTGTTAATATTATTAGTATTAATCATTAAATTATGGACCCTTTTTTTTTATTTCCTTTTCTATTGTTTCCTCAATAAATTTTCATTTTCTATTGTTTGGACAGAAGTGGTTGGACGAGAAAACACGAAATGAAAATTTTGTTAGGATTTTTCTTTTTATTAGTAACCTTATTATTATTAGTCCATTTCCTGGTAAGTTAATTTCGTACTGTTTTCTATTTTTCCTCGTAAGTTAATTTTGTTTCCTTTTTCATTTTTCATTTTTAGTGCTAACATTATTAATATTAATCATTGAATTATGAATCATTTTTTATTTTCCTTTTCTATTGTTTGCTAAATATTTTTTTAAATTGTTTGGGCGTGTACTTCAATTTTCAGGGGAAAATGATGCAAAAGTTCTCGTTTCGCCATTTCTAATTCCGGTAATTCCTCAAACTTCAATTCAATCGATGCATATGTTTATATTTTTTGTTTTTTTTTGTTGGTTTGTTTTTGTTTTTCTTTGAATAGTAAAAACAGTAACTTGAATGCTAAGCCATTTCTCCACCATTTCATCAAAGTCCAAATAACTGCTTCAATGCTAGATCATCACGTATATACAAAAATAAATCACATAAAAAGGACTTTAAAAAAAAGGACCCATCTTTAAACATATGCATACATGTTCTTGCACACGGAAGACGTGCTAATAAACATATGCATACATGTGGGAAACTTAGAAATTAGGAAGAAAACCGATAGAGAATACAAACCAATGAAAATGTTAATGACGACGACGATCAAGACCAGGAATGACGATAACCACCATTCTTGGAAAAATCTTAGAGAGAGGATCCAATTCTTGAATCTGTTAAGTAGTGCACAGGGGGAAGGCAAACCCAAGTTTGATCCTATCATTTTATAGGTATGGCGTAGGGATCCTTTATTTTTTTATTTGCAGGCAATTAGTAATTCTCATTCCCTTTTTCAATTTTCATTTTCTAGTATTAATGATTAATTTCTGTTTTCTTTTTCATTTTCAATCAATTAGGGATCTTTTTTATTTATAGTCAATTATTGATTTTCGTTTCCTTTTTCATTTTCTATCAATTAACTAAGTGCCAATTAAGGCACAAATATGCATAGGAGTTATATCATTATTATTATTATTATTATTATTATTATTATTATTATTATAATATGATTGACATTCGTAATATATTAGCATATATATATATATAATATAATATGATTGACATTCGTAAGTTTTGTATATCAGCCAGGATTCGTAATTCGTGTATTTTTTGATAGCATATATATAATATAATATGATTGAAAATATTTGTTACGATTTAATGAACAAATTAATTTATTATTAATAGATATTATTTTGTAATTTTCAATTCCAATAATATGTTATATTCTTGATTTAATTTTCAATTCCAATAATATATCATATTCTTGATTTAATTTTCTATTAATAAATGATGACTTTATGGACGTGATCTTCGTGTATATATTTTTTTCGAAGACAATTTTCGTGTATATATAAATATTACCAATTTTATTGCACGTACATTACCGTGTATAAGTGACATTAATATGCTAGTATTTGTTACGATTTAATTAACAAATTAATTTAATAAAATAATATTATGTAAGCAAACAATTTGTGTTAGTAGGTTATTACCATTTGAGAATTGGTTGGAAATGATTTGAAAATAAAATATAATAAATATTTGATTTAATTTACATGGGACTTGCCAATTACAATTATTAGATATCATTAGCATATATAATATAATAAATATGATTGACATTCATAATTTTTGTATCTCAGTCAGAATATGAGTACATTTAGATAAATATTACAAAAAATTGTAACAATCAAAACCACATTCTTATCTCATTAATATTATTCTATCATAATAATTACCATAATAATTACTAATAACCTATTATAACCAATTATAATTAATATTATTCTATCATTAATATTATTCTATAATAATAATTAATATTATTAATATTTAATATTATTATTATTATTATAATTACCATATTACTAAAATATCCCTACATTTGGGCGGGAAAATTCTAGAGGAGGATAATGTTTTTATATATAGTATAGATATAGATTATACAATCTCCTTTGACTGAGGTGGCTAGCTAGTATAGATCTACTATATATGTTGTCAGAAGCTATCGATCTATTTCTTTTTTTTTTTTTGCTCTTTTTTTTTGAAAACAAAGAGTTAACTTCATTAATTTAAGTCATTACAAAGAACATCCAAAAAGAAAGAGGGAGGATCCTGCCTCCATAGATTCTCTACATTCAGCCAAGAATATGGCTTCCCTAGCTAGTTCATGGACTGCCAGTGGACTTGTCTCCAAGCTTCAATGAAAGTACTGGCTTCTCGAATAATGCTGCCGTGGTTGACAGGTATGTTGTTCCAAACCTTCTGATTTCTTGCTTTCCATAGGCTCCAGCAGATGGTTAAGAAGAGGCCCTGATCGTGATTGCTAAGCTTATTTAATGTGACCCTGATCTATTTCTTATCTTCAAATGAAGCAAATACTTAATTTTAAAACCTTACAACTACTTCACAAATAAGAAGAGTTAATATTTGCCCCAACAATATCTTGTCTTGTCTCATTTGGAATCACGTGTAATAATAATAATAATAATAATAATAATAATAATAATAATAATAATAATAATAAGGGATAAGGGTCAAATAACACCCTCTACTACTCAAGAAAGTTCAATTAGCACCCTAAACTCAAAAAATATTCAAATAGCATCCTCTACTACTCAAGAAAGTTCAATTAGCACCCTAAACTCAAAAAATATTCAAATAGCATCCTCTACTACTCAAAAAAGTTCAATTAGCACCCTTAACTCAAAAAACATTTAATTAACTACTCCTTTAAAAAAAAATTCAAATTTCATTTTTTGTATGTTTCTATGGGTAACAATTTTATTTTTATTTTTAAATAATTATTAATTTTTTTTATAAAAAAAAAAAAACAGATATCATCTCCATGGACATATGTGTAAAATTTTAAATAATTATTTTAAAAAATTTATTGTACATATGTGTAAAATTTTTAATATACAAAAATGCTATATGTAAAATAAAAAATGCTTACAATTTAAGTTTAGTAGACTAATTTACTACTAATTAATTTAATGTTCAATACTAAATTTTAAACATATGTGAAAAGTATATTAGCATTTTTGTATATTAAAAATTTTACAAATATGTAAAATAAATTTTTAAAAATAATTATTAAAAAAAAAACAGATTCATCTCTAGGGAGACGAAATCTTTTGTTTTTTAAATTTAAATAATTATTTTTAAAATATATTTTTATTTTTTTAAAATTGTTACCCATATAAAAAATGAAAATTGAAATTTTTTAAAGAGTTGGAGTAGTTAATTGAATATTTTTTGAGTTCAAGATGTTAATTGAACTTTTTTGAGTAGTAAGGGTGCTATTTGAGTGTTTTTTCAATTCAGGTGCTAATTAAACTTTATTGAGTAGTAGAGGATGTTATTTGACCATTTTCTGTAATAATAATAATAATAATAATATAAATAATAATATTAATAACACAAATTAATAAATACATAAATAAATATAAATATAAATGTTATACACACACACACACATGTGTGTGTGTGTGTGAGAGAGATTTTTTAAGAAAAGGGCCAGGGCCTTTATTATTTTAAGTGCTAAGCCCAAAATAATGGCCCAACAATGTATTTATATGTTATATATAATATGTAATCTGTTAATATATGAACCAAACCCATTATCATCATGAAGCCCAAATTGCAGCCCATGGCCCAAGTATAAATAACAAAACGCCCTTCCAGAATCATTTTCCTCTCACCCTACCTTCTAGCCTCTGTCCAAATTCTCTCCACTCTCTCCGTCGACAGTCTAGAACCTTCAATCGCTCTTGCCAAAATTAAACCCCAAATCTTCCCATATAGTCCTTGCTTCCAAACAATTTAGCCGACTGTTAAATAGTCTTGTTCTTACAGCGGATGAATAAGCTCCTGGTGACAGATTTTGAAAAAGAAACCCTAATTTCTTAATGTCGAAATTAGCAATTATTCACGACATTAAAGGTATGTCTTCCCTTTTATTTGTTGTGTTTTCGCTATATATATTTTTATTGTGTCCGATTTAATTCAGTTTAAGCAGTACGTATAATACTTTCTTTTTAGAGTTAGATAATTGTCTGAAATTCTTCCTTATGTTTGAATTTGGATTTTCTGCTAGATTTATTTGTAAGCATAATTTTTTTTTAATTCATGAATGCAAAGAGTAGAATTCAAACCCCACCCAAAGAGTTCACGTTGTACATGCATAACGATTACGAAGTCGAAAAGCTTCTTAAAGACAAAACAGATAAAGATAATTACATTTTTAGTAAAATTTTTTATTAATTTTTCTAAAATTTACATTCGATATATGAAAATTTGTATAAGAGTAGATTCTTATGTAAATATATATTACTTCAAAAAAAAAAATGAAAGCACGTATAATGTATATTGAAATCATAAATAAATACATATATACACGAAATTTTCTATACTATACAGTAATTTCTTTGGGCGGAAACTTTTCACCAAAAAAGATTTTGCTATATTATAGTTAAGATTAAGATATATATAATTCTTTTTTTAATTTTTCATTTGTTCAGTTGTTCTCCTCCAGGCTCCAGATACTACGCATTTTCTTCTCTGTTCTATGCGTTTCTTCTCGCAATCTCGCCAGTTCACCGCCTCCCACCTTTGACAGTCCCACTGCCTCGCCACTCGCCAGTCCACCACGGCGCTGCGCCGCTTCCGGTCCACTGCATCGCCACCGCCTGTCGGCCTCCGCCTCTGCCTCGGCCCTCGCCAGTGGCCTCGAGCCCTCGACACCAGCCACTACCCACCAGGTTTGGTCTTCTACTCTACTTCGACTCTTCCCTTACTAATTAACATCAGCTTCTCCCAATCTCACCAATGTTAATTTCAATAATTTATTCACCTAATTTTCCTAATTTTTGGTTTGCCCTAATTTCTCTAATTTCGTTTTTTTTTTTTGCATTAATTTCTCTGATTTTGAATTTGCCCTAATTCAATTGATAGTTTCAGATAGTTTTTGCCCTAATTGTCCCAATTTTGTGTGTGTGTTTTTTTAGTTTTAGTTGCTGCCGTAGTGCCCACTGCCCAATTCATTGATTTCTAATTTGTTATTAGTTAATTACTAATTACTTATTTAGTTAATCTGGTAATGTGTTTACTTAATCTGTTAATGTGGATTATTTACTAATTTTACTTAATCTGTTAATGATTGCTAATTCACTACTTACTGAATGTTGATTCACATTAACAAATTACTGATTAATGTTGATTTATTGATATGAGGGAAAATTGTAATTTATTCCCCTCCATAATATGTCAATTATCAATATTACCCATAAATTATTAGTGGTGTAAATGTTGCCCCTCAATTTTCAAAACGGTACATATATTACCCCTCCAGTACGGTACGGGAGTGACAATATATGTACCATTTTGAAAATTGAGGGGCAACATTTACACCACTAATAATATAGGGGTGACATTGATAATTGGCATATTATGGAGGGGCATAAATTACAATTTTCCCTTGATATAATGTTGATTCATTGATTATGCTTTAATGCTTATGTTTATGTTGATTTGCTAATTAGTAAGTTACTGATTTGTTGATTATGCTCATGTTGATTAGTTATGGAAAAATTCTTTAGAAGAAAATAAATCTTATTCGTATTTGATATTTTGTATTTGAGCCTGGTATTTGAACAGTTTTGTATTCATTTTACCTTTTCTACTTCGCCCCCACTCAACTTAAATTCTGGCTCCGCCACTGAGTACAGCAGTAGTTTCTAAAGAGATTCTGATATGTGTAGCAGAACACAGTACTGATATAGTAGTACAAGGGTCTTTTATAGTGAATGATAAATGATTGTGAGTGGATAAGCTCTAATGGTGTGGGAGGAGCAGTGGTTGGGAATTAAGCATCTAAATCTGTTTATTGGGATCTTTTTCTTTTGATGGTTTCATGGAATGAGCACTAAAAATTAGTAGTTGAGGTTCATGAGTTACTCTTTAGGTTACACCATGGACATAAAAACTACTCGCTCCATCCCAAATTGTCTATCTTAAAAGAGGTGAATTTGCCAATTTGGACCTACATAAAATAGTTAAAAAGGGTTAAAAGGCTAATCTGGAAAATGTAAAAAATTAATAGTCTTTAAATTACGAAAGTGGAGATTATTTTGGGATGGATTAAGATGGAAAGTAGGACAATTATAATGGGATGAAGGGAATATTAAAATTTGGTAGGCTATTAGTAGGTGGAAATGGTACTCCTCATAAGTCATAACTGTGGTAATTCTTTGCTTCCTTCAAATGGTCTTTGGCTAAAATTTTCTTCCTTACTAATTCTGCTTCAATAGATATGTGCAGTGTGGAGGCATGTTACATTTTCATATTGTGTGTTAGCTTCTTTAGTTCTCAATTATGGCCAGGGATCACTTTGGCAGGAGAAGAGTGAATTAAATAATCACTTTGGCCAGGGATCACTTCTTTAGCTTTTTGGATTCTAAATAAGTTCTTTTTTTTTTTTCCCATCTAATTTACAGATAAAGATAATGAAAAAGTCAGGATATGGATTACAGCTTAGAGCTCCACCTTCCCAGCAGAAGAAACAGCCATCAAGACCCCCTCTCCCCACTGCACTTGGTTTTGGTGATGGGGATGATGATGACGTTGAGAAAGAAATCTCTCGCCAAGCTTCCAAGAACAAGGCTCTGAGAGATGTAAGTCTAACTATATTAACAAGACTATGTTTAATCATTCTTTTTCCCCATAAAACTGGTTTTTATTTATCATAATTTTAACAAAATTCCTTTTTTGGCTGCTTGTGGGCTGTGGCAGATCGAGGAGCAGCATAAGAAGGCTCTAGAAGAGGATCCATCAGTGTTTGATTATGATGGAGTATATGACGACATGAAAATGAAGGCTGTTCAACCTCGAGCACAAGACCGTGAGGAGAGGAAGGTATTTTTAGCATTGCATTTATTATTGTTATTTTTATTATTTTAGGGTTACTGAATATTCATTTCTTACCTCCTTGATTCCTTTGCAGCCAAAATATATTCAACAACTAATTCATAAGGCCAAGCAACGTGAACGCGAACATGAGATAATATATGAGAGGAAACTTGCCAAAGAGAGAACTAAAGATGACCACCTCTTTGCAGACAAAGATAAATTTCTCACTAGCGCATACAAGAAGAAACTTCAAGAGCAGGAAAAGTGGATGCAGGAAGAGCGTCTTCGTGAGCTAAGAGAGGCAAAAGAAGATGTAAGTTGCTTTCTTGTTTGATTTTTCTTGATTTATCCTATTCATGTAACTGCCATGTTCTCTCTCTCTCTCTCTCTCTCTCTCTCTTTTTTCCTTAGAATTCAGACTCTGCACTTCATGTGTGCATGAGTTTTCCTGTTTATATTTATTTTCTGTGGGTTGATTTTCAGCTACACTCTCTTAAGCAAGAGCTGTACTTAAATCTTATTTGTTTTGCTCAAAGTTGACTTCGGAGTTCTGGAATATATCCTCATACTCTGTAATTTATACGATAATGCCTTCATGCATTGACTAAGGATTTTATTCTTCCTGATAATTTTTACCCGTTTATTCTTTCTCTGTTCCCCTGTTGGCCTAAAATAATTGTTATGCTTTTTTGTCATTTCAATCCGCTATGATAATGTTCCTGCTTTACATCAACATGTTGCAATGTCCCATGTGTTTATCTATATATCCCCAATAAATTTTTATGTGAATGACTTCTCCTGATTTACACATTACAACATCTTGTGAACTTCAATTTTTGAGTGAGTTGAACATTAGTTTTTTAAACTCTTGTTGCTCCTGCTTTTGCCTCTTTCCTTTGACAGGTTACTAAGAAGACAGACATTAGTGACTTTTACTTCAGCCTGGCAAGTAATGTCGCTTTTGGAGGTGGAGAATCAAAGATAAACAAGCCCGAGAAGCAGCATGAAGAAGAGGTGGCAATTCAACCGCAAAAAGAGATCCCATCCTCGAGCACTGTGTCCCGAGACATGTCTAGGGAGATAAAGAGGCAAGAGATTGAGAGTTCTCCCAGTCCCAAAGAGAGGTCTCAACAGGCTGCAGATACAAGACCTATTTCCAATGCTTCCTCCGAAGAGAAAGCCATAACTGCACCGGCAATTGATGATGGACCGGCTGTAAATGAAGCATTAGTTAACGATCAACCAAGACAGGAGCATCATAAAAGGAGCGGCGATGCACTGGCTGCAGCTAAGGAACGGTTTATGGCACGGAAGAGAGCGAAGGAAGAAAGGTTAGTATGAGGTGCAATGTGCATTTAGGTTTTCTCATCTTCTTTACCTAGTGTTGTTGAGGTCTGTTGGTAGCTCCATTTGAGTCATATTCTCACATCCTCATGTAATTCTCTTTCCATACAAGGGGCAGTAGATGCATACTACAGTCTCTTGTTTCAATTCATTTGTGGACCCCTATGATTGAGGGGAAAATGCTTTAGAAATTCTTGAATATGTAGTAAGTGTTTCAAGTTTGTAGTCCCTTATATTTTAGCAAAAGCTTCTGATCAATAATGTTACATTTGCCAAATCATTTAATTTGCACTAATGATGTAATAGCTTAATTATACTATACTATAACTTTGGCTTATTGCTGAAAAAGCCAAAAAAATCTGTTGCTTTCTTCGTCCGGCCGCGAATAAAGGCTGGATGAAGACACTCAAGCCAGCGCTTGTTTTTGTTTGGAGTTTTTAATTTTTAATATTTAATTTAAGATATTTGTTTTTCTTAAAATATACATTAATTTTTTTTTTGCTAACACTTATTCTTTACAAAGTAGTATTTGTTCATGTGAATTGTCGCCAAACAATGAAATGAGAACGCTTTATAGTCGTCCATGTGTCCAGATCAATGAATCAAATGTAATTTAAAAAAAATGACACCGTGACATTTTCGTAAATAACTGAAACTTTGGTGCAAGTAATTGTGTTATAAATGTACCTAGTTTCACTTACAAGTACAAGTAATTAATTTACTTGCACCTGTAATACATTTTACTTGCACGTGTGCATTTATTTTCACTTACAAGTGCAAGTAATTTATCTTATTAACATTTATACACCTAGGTGTAACACTATATATACATAGGATGGCGTTCAAGTGCGTACGGGCCGCCCAAGAGAGAACTACAGACGAATCGCAGCGCGCCAAAGAGAGAACTACAGACGAATCGCAGCGGGCCACATGTCCAGGATGTAGTTACACCTAACGTTATAACTAAAGTGAAAGATATTGATTTATGGGAGAGCATGCAACTTCAAGGGTGTGAAAATTTTAAAATATATATAACAAAATATGAAACATAATTAATTAGATAAAATAATTGAAATAAAAAAAAATTATATTCATAAATACGTTTTAATTTTTAAATTTTTTTAGTTAGATCAACTTTAAGTTTTTCATGGTGTGTGTATGGCTAGTCGCCTGGGAATAAGACACCTGTTAATTGAAAGTGAATCGAAGCGCACGATGGACTGTATGCGAGGAATAACTAGAGGAAATATGAGTTCCAACAACATTATCGTGAGGAGCCTTGAAATGCTAAAGGAATTTGTCTCAGTGCACATGCGCCATATATACCGGGAGCATAATAGGATTGCGGATGCGCTAGTGAAAAAAGTTCTTTCTCATAATATGGGCTTCATTGCGATCGAGACAATCCCAAATAAGCTGAAGGATGCAGTTAGGGAAGACCAAATTGGAGCAAGGTTTTCGAGACGAGTCCCTGCTGGGACAGAAGACTGTGTTATCTAAGCATTATAGGGTGTTCCCCTCTCTTTTCTGATTAAAAAAAAAAAACTTTAGTACAATATAAACTTGTATCCTACATTAACTAAATGATTCATGAAAAGTAAACTAAAAGAGCATTTAGCTTTAATTTGTTGCTAGTGAGATTCAAACTTGCTTAAGCAATTTAACATAAATTTTTTTTTTTTTTTTTTTTTTTTGAAAACCAAACTGAAATATCATTAAATCAAAGTTTGAATACAAGATGGTAAAGAAGAAATCCAGCAATGAGGACCAGTTTGCGAACGGGCCGCCCTAGCTAACACATGAGCGGGTTTGTTCACTGATCTAGAGATAAACTGAATAGACACAAACTCAAAGTGTCGTTTAAGTTCTCGACATTCGTTAATAGTACAACCTGCAAAGGAGAAGTCCGGCAAAGTACCATTAAACAAGTTGCACACCGCTTGACAATCAGAATAAACCTTCAGCCGACGAATGCCTTTTTCCTTAGCCCAAGATAAAGCTTCCTTAATTGCAATTGCCTCCGCTAAATGTGCATCATTCAAGCATCTAATCGGGCCACTTTTTGCCGCAACAAAACCATCGTTATTATCCAAAATAATCACACCATAACTAGCTTGATCTGTTTCAGGAAATACTGCAGCATCCACATAGATCAAAGCTACATCAGCCGTAGGACTAGCAGCATTACTCAATGTGAATCCATGCATATTGTTACTAATATTTCTCTCACCCAACTCCTGCCAAGAATTAAGTAAGTGAATTACCTCCAATTTAATTTTAGATGGTTGCCAGGGAGTTTGATTCCATACAAGATCATTCCTTCCATGCCATATACACCAGCAAAGAGCAGCAAATTTCAACCTTACTGCTAGAGAGCCATTCACAAACAAATTAGAAAACCAGGTCATGAAATCAGCAGTAGCTCCAGGGAGTGGGTAGTCTATAAAATCATTCCAAAGAGGAGCAACATGCATACAACCATAAAATAAATGTCCAAGGGATTCAGGATTGAGACGACACAGAGGGCATAGATCATCAACCTCGACATGTCTCGCTGAAAGAGCATTCATGGTAGGAAGGACTCCATGATAGCAACGCCACAGAAAGTTTTGAATGTTTGGAGGTATTTTCATTTTCCAGAGGTTACGCCAAGTAGCAGAAGGCAAGATATTGTGGTTATGTAGCTCAGACATAATACGATAACCATGCCTGACAGAGTAGAGACCCCTAGTATCACCTCTCCAACACCATTGATCGTCGAACTGCAATGTAACCGGAATTTTTGTAATGAGATTCACATCCCGGGGTTCAAAAATAGTGTTCAACACATTCATATCCCAATCTTTCGTAGCTTGATTAATTAAACCACTTACTGGCATATTAGGATCATGCTGCAGGATGGGAGAATGGATAAAAGGATCATCGTCATTTGGTAACCAGGGGTGTTTCCAAATGAGAGTTGCTTTGCCATTACCTATGCGCTTAAAACACCCATTTCGGAGCAAATTTTGGCCTGCAAGTATGGATCGCCAACAATAGCTCGGGTTCGTCCCAATCATAGCATCCAAGAAGTCACCATTTGGATAGTATCTAGCTTTATAAAGCAAAGCAGCCAAAGAAGATGGGTTAGTGAGCAAGCGCCATCCTTGCTTGGCGAGAAGTGCAATATTAAAACGACTCAGCGACTTAAAACCCATGCCTCCATTCACCTTCGACTCACACATTCTCGTCCAGGACATCCACCTTATGCCGCCACCACGATTGCCATTAGAAGCCCACCAAAACTTATTCATAGACCTCTCAATTCGCTCACATAAGGTAACAGGGAGATATTATATGCTCATGGTATATGTGGGAAGGGCTTGAGCAACACTTTTTAGTAAAACCTCCTTCCCCGCTCGTGAGAGTACCTTTTTGTGCCATCCACCCAACCGATGATTAAGTTTGGCTTCAATAAATGAAAATACTTCCTTCTTATTCCGGCCGATTCCCATCGGTAAGCCCAGGTATTTTCCAATATTACCAGCCTGACTTACATTAAATACGGAAGCCACTGCATCCCTTTGGACCTCTCCTGTGTTCCTGCTGAAGATAATACAAGACTTAGAGAAGTTTACCGATTGACCCGATAAACGCTCATAGGTGACCAAGCAGCTTTTAACTGCTTCAGCTTCTGGAACCGTAGCCTTAAAGAATAACAGGCTGTCATCGGCTAAAAATAAGTGTGATATTCCAGGAGCACCTCTTGCTACAACACATAGTGAAATAGCTCTATTACGAACTGCCTCAGTTAATAAATGTGAAAGACCCTTGGCACAAAGAATAAATAGATAAGGAGACAGGGGGTCCCCTTGNCATGATTTCATTCAAGAATGGCCATTCCATTTTATCATAGGCTTTCGCCATGTCTAACTTTAAAGCACACCAACCATCTCGCCCTTCACGCTTTCGGTTCAGGTAGTGAATCACTTCTGAGGCGATGAGCACATTATCTGTTATGAGTCGCCCTGGAAGGAAGGCACTTTGCGAGGCCGAGATTATCTTCTCAAGAACATCCTTCATTCTGTTCGCCAACATTTTAGAGAGAATTTTATAAACTACATTGCATAAAGCAATCAGTCGTAGTTCACGCATAGAAGCAGGAGCAGCAATTTTAGGGACCAGTGTTATTATAGCATCATTCATACCAACTGGGAATTCACCCTCATTCATGCAATCCAAGACGAAGCGGGAGACATCACTACTAACATAAAATTTAAAATTCAATTAACTAAAATACTCAAACTACTAAAAATTTGTACATAAATATAGGTTTTTTTACATAATTTAATGTTTTATATATGTGTGTGGGGNGGGGGGGGGGGGGGGGTGTGGGGTGAGGACAGCTGTTTCCACTGTGGCTCCACTGTGTGCAAAAAAGTTAATGAATAGACAATTCAATTGTTTAACCAACTTAGTTAGGGGTTTCAAAAAAAAAAAAAACCAACTTAATTAGGTAATTATATTCAATATTATATTTGATATTCAAAACTTTTTTTTTTTGTTTTTTTTGGAATAATGAATGTCGATTTTCTTTACTATTATTTTTAATTAAATATGATGAATTAAAGTGCCTGTTTCATACAATTAAAACTTTCAAACTAAATTCTCCCAAATGCACCTCATATTAACAATAAATGTCCATTATTGTAAACGTTACTTGAGGTCTGTTAGTAGCCCCCCAATTTGAGCCACATTCTCACATCCTCATTCTCCTTCCATACAAGGGTCACTATATCAAGATGCATACTAGACAACCTTGTTTCAATTCATTTGTGGACACCTATACTGTGGTTGACGGGAAAATGTTATAGAAATTCTTGAATATGGAAGTGTTACATTTAAGTTGCACTAAATGATGTATATAGCTATTAATACTAAACTATAATTTTGGCTTATTGGTGAAAAGGCCAAAAAAACTGGTGTTGTCTTCAAGGTCTGGTGGAGGCGATGAGACGAAGACAGCACATCACCATTCTGTCTTCATCCGGCGGCGAATAAAGGCTGGATAAATATAGTCGTGCTTGTCGTTTTTTTTTTCCTCGAGTTTGTAATTTATAATTTAAGTAATTTATTTGACTTTTGTTTTTTTTTTTTTTTTTTAAATTACATTAATTTAGTCCAGATTTAATAACAAAAGGGAAAGATAGGTCTATGGTTGACGGTAATAATGTTACCGAATACTCCGTAATATTTATATGTAAGTAAACAGAAACAAATAGATTTGTGTTGCTAAGAATATGTGCTTGTATTTTTATGGTTCTGAGTACAAGTGTGAGCATGTCTCATTTGTTGTTATAAGAACTCAACTTTTATACGATACATTGGTAACGTTACAATAATGGGCACAATAACATTTTAATGAGTGCAACGACTCCCCTAAAAAAGCGACATGACTCCTTAGTAATTAATTTATTTGAACTCTCCTCTGTAACTTTTACTCTTTGATGAAGTGATGCTCTAATAAGTGCATTGAACTCTATGTTAAGTGCATTGTTCCACCTGCTGTTTGCTTGACTCTTAATGATTACTATCTGGCTGTGTTAATTGGTTGATTCTTGATTATTACTATTTAATTATATTAATTGTTTTGATTCTTTCGTATTAGACTAAGAACGTTCTGGAGTCTTTGACACCTTCACCAAGAACGTTTCACCTACTCACCCCTTTGGGTTGAACTTTGAGTCTTTGAAGGGGCTGTTGAGTGTTGAAGAAAAGACACGTAGAGTTGCTACTTTTAAGAGTAGTCAAGTCCACAAACTACAATTTTTTTTTTGAAAACAAAAAAAATAAAAAAATTCAATGAATAAAGTGAATTTAATTCAATGAAAAAAAATCCACAGACTACAATTGAACTCAAGTGATTTTAATTTACCTGTGAGGGAATTAGGGAGAAAAAAAATTATAATTCGGAAGAATTGTAATTCAATGAATAAAGTAACAATTGAAATTACACTGTTTGGTATGCAGGAATCACTGCTGGAAATTGCGTAATTTCCGACCACCCAAAAGTGGTCGGAAATGAGCTAAAAGTTGTCAGCAACGCTCTTTCCGACCATTTTTCCGACCAAAGTTGGCGTCCGGAAATTCCTTTGTCGCAAATTCCGACCATTGGGCATGGTGGTCGGAAATTCTGTCACTGGCAAAAAAATATATAATTGCACTTCACTGCTGTATTAATTGAATGCATATTCTACCCTGCAATAGTAAACAATTTTAAACAATAATGTAACATCACCAAAAAATAACAATTTTAATTGCATTTGAAGATTATCTAACTTCATGTCTCCAAAAGTAGTAGCTACTTTACATTATCTAACTTCACATCTCAAAAACTAGCAGCTACTTTACATTTCAAAAAGTAGTAGCTACTTTACATTTCAAAAAGTAGTAGCTACTTTTCAATTCTAAATATTGTCACATTTAATAAATAGCATCACAAGATTATGTTGGAGATTGTGTATCATCATCCATGCTAAGATTATCCTGCCCAACATCACCACTTTGATTGCTATCGGCCATAGGAGCAACGTTATCCAGCCCAACATCACCACTTTGATTGCTATCGGCTGTAGGAGCAACAGATTCTACCAACTCAGGATGTGCACTATATATACCTTGTAACAACCCCATAATCTTCTTTTGATTCTCTAGAATCTCCTTGTTAGTTTGATCTAATTGTTCAAATTTTTCGTCACAAGCTACATGTGAGGATGATTCTCCATTTCTAGACTTTTTCCGTCTCGCCACCTCGGGAAAGTAGTGTTGGGTATCTGATCCAAACCCAAACACATAACCTCCTTTCTTGACACCACCTGTCGCTTCATACCAAGCAGTTGCTTGATCAAGTTCAGGTTCAGTTTGTTGCATTTGAATTATAGTTTCCTATATTGATAGACAACTTTTTAAAACTCATATATTAACAATTGTTGTCTGTTTAAACAAATGAATCAGAAAATTTCACAATTCACTCATATATAACAATGTAACAACTCATATATTTTACAGTTGGCTCATATTAACAAATGAATTAAAAAATTTCAGCAACCAACTATGATTAGACATTCTCAACTAAAGGAATTTAAGTAATTTGAACAATGTTGCATACTGAAATAGAGTATCTCAAAGTTTACTCATCAAATGATATCTCTAAAAGCAACACAAAGCTTATATATAGAAACAAATCTGTTAGAAAACAAGAAAGATAAGTGATTCTAGTAATCATGCATTTCTATTTTGAAATTTTCAGCAACCAAGAAACCAATTTCAGCAACTAAGAAGTGTAATCATGCATTTCAACAACTAGTTTTATATTATAGGAATTGAGATTGTTACCATGACTTTTTGAGCTTTTTTGCACACAAACTCATCGGTCTTTTTGCGTTTGTGTGTAGCTTGAAACAAAACTGCAAGTGAGGGATCCTCTCCAAGCTTTTCTTTCTATCCAAACAATGAATCATACATTAATGTTGTTAAACTTTAAATTGTATTTAAGTATTAATTATTAAATGACTTACTAATCTTTTCCTATGCTCAGTAATCGGAATTGAACCTCCAGTGTGCAGCGACGGTCCCATTCTCCCACAATCTGAATTTCTATTATTTTTGTTCTTCTCGGATGTCTTTTTGAATTCTTCATTATTCCAAATACTGTGATACTGAGTTAGAACTGGAGGAGACATCCATTGCGGTGGTGATTTACCTTTTGCCAAGTTAGAGCGCACATGTCCCAATGTGTCAGAAAGTCTTCTAGCAGCTTTTTTATTATATATATGTCGGATGGCTGCTTCATCTTCTGGATTCCACTTACATGCTTTCTGTGAAAGTTTAAAAAAAAAATTGTAATTAGTAAACATAAGTAAGCCAATTTTGTCCCAATTGCAATTATAACGCAATTTACCTTAAATTCATTAAACCATATATCTTTCATACTTTGAGGCGCACTGTTATAGGTCTTGACAGCCTCGGGGAAGTACCGAGTAATGCTTTCTATGATTTTCCAATGGGCATCGAAAGGTTCAAACCTAAAACAAGCATGGCAAACTCATAATTCAAATCAAAATTTAGAAATACACTGTACAGACATGAAATCAAGACTAATTAATTAAGACGAGAATGACAAACTCATAATTCAAATCAGAATTCCACAATGCATTTTCTGCTGATACATGAGCACTATTTTTCTGCCATATTTAAAAGTAGTGTTCAATTTGTTATGATATATATATGCACATATAAAACACTTTCATCATAATCTCAAACTAACTAACCTTAACCAGACACTAATAATAATAATAAGCTATAAGGTTGCGGGTTGCCATTTATTTAAGACTTACGCTTTAATGCCATTGGGACGAATGAAGATCCTTTGGCCATTTGGATCCGGACTGTGTGTTGGAGGTGTTGTTGTGATACTTGGGGTAGGTGATCCTCCTTCCAAATCAGCTGCATTTGAAGTAGGCGATGCCGAGGTAGTTCGCTCCGAATCACTATCATGCACCTGCCGGAATGCTAACGGAGGTTGGGACATCAAGCTTTGACCATTTTGCTTTGAGTTACGATGCGACATAACTCAGACTATTAAAAGGAAGCCAGCCCTGCTTTGGGGAAGAGAAAAGGAATGAATTATTAAGGTTAAGACTAAAAACATTATCATTTAACTTACTCCAATTTAAAATTCCAACTCAAACACTTGCATAGAGAAACCCATAAAGAAGAGAGACAGAGCAAGTATAGACACTAAGCAACAACATGAATCAAGAAAAAGGAAGCTTTAGCTTCATCTTCTCATGTCCTAGACAAAGAATTAGCCCAGATTTCACCACCATTCCTTTCTGCTCAGGAGAATGCCAAGTTCAGATTCTCACCCTCACCATTTTCAGCTAGAGATGAGGAGAATAATGGCTCATTCATTACACTTATCTTTCCAAGAACTAGAGAGGAACAACATGGTAATAATAATCTCAGTGTTGTTTCACACTACACCAGATGAATCATTCCTTTCATTAGATTAGTGAGGAGTAATTTTCTTGGTTAGCTCTTTTTTACTTACTGTTGTAATCATCCTTGTAGATGATTAGAGCACTGACTGTTGCTGACTCAGAAATTATATTCCACCAATAAAACACAAAATCCTAATCACATGAATTACAGTATTTGTTTTTCTTGGTATGAATGTGAATTATTAATTTTTTTGCATCATAATACCTAGTAGGTACTCGATTATCGGGACCCATCATACGATTATTATAGTGAAATATCTGATCCATTGCTACCTGCGGAATATTATAAGTTGTCTTGATATTCATCATCATCAATGTATATGCCAACTCTGTTTCTTCACCAACATTCATTGATAAAGGCTGTCTCGCAGCATTTAACAAATCATAGAAGTTTCTTGCACTACTGTGTGGCTCTTCTTCTTGGTTATTTTCGGCATTTAATGGAAAGGTTGATGGACCACATACATCAAAAACCATTTGTTCATACTGATTGTTTTCACTAGGGCCCTCGTTCACAAGTTGTTGTATTGCAGGGACAAGCTCACCATGACAAGTCCAAACCCAGTAATTCGGTTCAAAACCCTTTTTATATAAATGAACACGAACATCATCTGCAGATAAGTGTACTCTATTCTTACACTTACTACATGGACACCTAATCTGCATTGAAGCCTCGTATACAGGAAGCTTACTTGCATAATTTACAAATTCCTCAACACCCATTAAGAACTCATCAGTGTACCCCCTTCTTCTTGGTAGCAATCGGTTATACATCCATTTTCGATGCTCAAGTATATTAGCCATGTAAAACAACTGCAAAAGTATATATACACAATACAAACATAACATATATAAATATATTTAATATAAATATTTTAAATAATTATATGCTAACATACTAATAAATAAAAAACATATAAAATGCAAGGTTAAAAAATCATAAATATACAAATAATTATAAACACACACATAAATAAATAAATAAATAAATTATATATATATATATATATATATATATATATATATATATATATATATATATATATATATATATATATGAACACACACCTATACCTATATGCATACTTAATATTGTTCAATCATAAAATAAATAATTTAAAAATGTATTCACAAGAATATATATACAAAAAAATAAAGCTAGATCTAAAAAATGACATAAATAAAAATTCGAAAAATATATACACATACATACCTTAACTTGATCTCAATACTATTGTGAGTGCTTTAGAGAAAAAACTTCTGCAAAAAAACTAAAAAAATAAATAAAAAAAATCAGTACAATGGAATGGAGTATATAGTTTAAAGCTAGATCTAAAAAAAATGACATAAATGAAAGTTTTGAGAATATATACACATACCTTAGCTTGATTACTACATTATTGTGAGTGATTTAGTGAGAAATCTACTGTAAAAATGAAGAAATAAGTAGAAATGGGTAAAAACAGAAGGAGGAAAAAGTCTGAAAACAGGGCAGAAAGTGCACTGGAGGCATTTTTATATAAGGATTTCCGACAAGCCAAATATAATTTTCAAAATTTCAAAACGCGGATATTTCCGACCACCAAGAGACGTGGTCGGAAATTCCGACCAACGTGGAAAAAGCAGTCGGAAAATCCGACCCGGTACAGCACGTGGCGACGGAAAATTTTTTTGCATAAATACTCTCCGACCCCTTTTAGAGAGTTTGTCGGAATTTCCGACCACTCCCGTAAAGTGGTCGAAAATTCCGACTACCTTCCGACCTCTTTTCACTTTGACGTAAAAGGTCAAAAAAATCACTATTTCCAACCACTTTTCCGTGTGGTCGGAAAAGTGGTCGGAAAATCAACATTTTCCAGCAGTGAATAAGAGTATAGAGAATTGAAAGGTAAGAAACGATAAAATGACTGAAATGCCCTTATGTTGTAATAGTTGAGTAATAATAATAATAATAATAATAATAATAATAATAATAATAATAATAATAATAATAATAATTCTTTTGATAATAATAATAGTAATAATAATAATAATAATAGTAATAATAATATTTTCAAAATAATAATAATAATAATAATTCTTTCAAATTAAAAAAAATCAAAAGGTATGGGAGGAGGGGCAAAATTGTTTTACACCAACAAAATTGCCTCTCCTCTCCATTGAATTGGTACCCCATGAATTTCAATTCATCATTTGGAGAAAATTGCAATTCTCTCCAATCAAACAATGTAATTTGGGAATTCATTAAATTACAATTCAATAAATTCCAATTCCCCCTTAACAACACTCAACCAAACAACCCGTTAAAGCTTGAAACCCTGAGTAATATTCACTGTCCTAGACTCCTAGTAGAATACTGCCAACTTTGAATCTTTAAACCTAGTAAATATTAAAATACAGATTTATGTATTCTTAATAATTAAACTATAATAGTGTGTTTAGCGTTTACTGTAAATTGTATATAAATAAATAATTATGTGTTTGTAAGTGCTAATTAAAATTGTAATTTCTTATTGTTTTTTTATGTGGTAGATGGAAAAGTTTTTTAAATGAAAAGCAAAATTTGATCAACCAAATTAATCTTGTAGTGAACCATGCTTAAATTAAAGAAAGCTCGTATTGGTATTGGTGCCTAGTATGGATGATATATATCTACATTGCTCAAACAATTCAAGAACAAGACGTAAAATAACAAAAGTTTGAAATTTGCATCATTTTCGAAGTTGGTGTGTTCTATATTGTGATTGATAGAAAGTACAATTTTAAGAGTTAAATAATTGCTTCATTCACTGAAATGAATACTGAATTGCTTCTTTAATGGACTCATTTGTAGCTTTTGATAAGTAAATGTTGGTCCGTATGACTCAATTTTATCCTTTTAAATTTTCCCCCGTAGATATTTTGGCACTTGATAGTCAACTTGAGACTTATACCTTGATGTGTGCTCTAACTCTCCATTTTCCAATATCCAAGAGGTTGGCTCTCTTGCCAAAAAACTAGTAGAGACAAAGAAAAATTGTGTATATCCATTAGTTTATTTACTTGTGGAATTAGTTTTGATATTACCCATGGTGACGGCAAGTGTTGAAAGAAATTTTTTTGCAAAGAAGATAGAGGGAGATAATTTGATAAATGATATATTGTTTGGTTACTTTTATTGAAATGGATGCATTTGTAAGTGTTGATAAAGAAAAAAATTATACAACGTTTTCAAAGTATTAAAATGAGCTGTAGACAATTATAAAATGAAGACATTTATTTATAAATGTAACTTATATTTATATTTCTATATCATTGATGTGAGTAATATTAAATTTAGTATATTGACACCACTAAATTTTAAACCCGACTCCACCACTATAATAATTTGTTATGACTTGAAACTTGGCTAAGGTCGGGCCCCAACCTTGAATTAAAATAAAGTAACGTATATTTTTAGACGACAAAAATAATTTGGGTGGACCATGATCAACAATTATGCAAATCCTATTGTGGATCTTCTATTTCTTAACATATAACTTGTTTTTTACGTTGCACGAAATCCTCTTCTAACTCCTTGTCTCATTCCTTTGTAATCTGGTCATACTCTCTTTTTCGTGCCAGAAGTGAATGGCTCGGGGCCCTTGTCCTTTTGCCACACATTTTTGGGTTGGCCCTACTGCTTTGTCCAATATCACGCTAACTAGATGGGTGTGTGTGTAGTTAAATGGCGCAAGGGGACCAAACGAGGTCCTCATGAGAACTGATCTCTACCTCCCTTCTTTGATGGAGCCAAGCCAGGCAAATTGTTGGTTGGACCTACTCTCTAGGACTTGCCTCATGCCTTGCCTTCATCATCTTCTCTTTTCTTCTTATCGGCCTCTTCTGCTTCTGCAAATGCTTGGTCATCCTCATTAACTCGTTGTAAGATCGAAGAGGGTTGGCGTCCAGTTCTTGCAAAAATCTTCGGACCTAAGTACTTGGATAAATATTGAGATTGTTGCCTTTGAGTCGAAGTTGTATACATTGTTGACCTCTTTCTTGCACTTACCCATGAAGTTAGTGCATAAATAAGCAAAGTGATTCTTGCACTGAATGCTGTTATAGAAATATCAAATATGCCAAGAAGTTATTTGACAGCTCGTCAAAACTTCATATTGACCCATCCACACACGATCGCGTCATCTGCCCCAATCATCACCATAGCCGCCTTATACCTTGTCATATTTACACGCGAGTTCAAGGTCTCAGTGTAGGCCTTGATAGTTGGAAGCCTGAAATTCCTAAGAAGGGGCATGCCCATTATACTCTGGGTAAATGGTGTGACCATCCTTACCTTGGGTTCAGGTGACTACTCCCTCTCCCCAATTTTCTTCTCTAACTCCTTTATTTTCCTCTACAACTGCTCTACCACGTCCTCTTGCACATTTGAGGTATGCTTCTACACGGCGGACCGAGCGGAGCTGGTTCACCAGACTCATTCACCCTTTCTTACCGTGGTTCCGTCTTGGTGTGGTCGCTTGGTAGATGACTCTTTGGCCCTTAGTTGTGGCCCTAATTTCTCCCGGATCGGCGCCCTCTTGCGTAACAGCTCTAGGACGAACTTGGAATCGGCAAGTCGTCTAGCCGACCCTCCACTTTGAACAACTTCATCCCCTTACTTCCTTGGGAGCGAGGTCAGCCGCTTGTTGCACACGTTCCTCTTCGCTGTTAGGTTCTCCTTTGCTATGGTAACGTCACATGAACCTTGTCTTAAAGAGGCAACGTGGGAACCAGATATTGCATTCCTCCCACCAAGTGGGTCAGCGCCGTTGCTGCTTGTTGAATGGTGTGGACACTTGCTTGGAGTTCCACAGGGGGAGTTGGTGTTCTGGCCCCTGTTGCCCTCCGGCAGGACTGTGGTTGAGTTGGTCGTGGAGATCACGTGAGTTTATCAACCGGGCGTGTCCACTAGCGTTGCCATTGGGGTTGAGGTTGTGAGAACCATGAGCATTACTTGATCTAGACCATGCCATTACTTTAATTTGTTTCGAGAAAGATGGAAGTATGTCATAGCCTACTTCAGAGTTGATCTTAGGCTCTCAATGAAAGCACTAATTGACGATAATAGCGTTATCAAATAATATTTATGTGTTGCTAAGAGTATGTGATTGTATTGTTATGGTTCTGAGTACAAGTTTGTGAGTGTGCCCCTTTGCTGATACATGTGCTCAACTTTTATACTATACAGTGATAACAGTTACAATAGCACAACGACATCTTCATAAGTGCAACAACTCCCCTCAATAAGTGGCAAGGCTCCTTAGTAATTGTTGTGCGCTATCCTTCATAACTCCTGCTCTTTGATGAGGCGGTGCTCTAATAAGTGCATTGGACTTTGCATTAAGTGTATCATTCCACTTGCTCTCTGCTTGACCCCTGACCGTTACTATCTAACTGATTAATTACTTTGACTTCTTCATAGTAGACTAAGACCATTCTGGATCGGATCCAATACCTTGTCCAAATATCTTGTCAACGGTCATTTTGTGAAAGTCTCATTCACTGTATTTTATATTTGATATTCAAAACTAATTTTTTCGTTTTTGGATTTTCTTTATTACTTTGTATTATTTTTAATTAAATATGATATATTAAATTGTCGGTGTCATACAATTAAAATTTTCAAAAATAAAAATAAAAATCAAACTAACCCCCCTCTCCCCCACCACACACACACCCCTCTAGTAAATTAGGTAAACAAAATATTTCAGATCAATAGAATATTAGACTAGGTTTAGATATTATATTATTATTATAGTATCCAAGTAAAGCTAGATAGTATAGTTTGATATAGTTGTTACAAAGTATTGATATTATATTTGACGAATTCTAAATACAATAATAATATTTTGAAATTAAAATACTTTTTCGTTGTTAAATTCATGAAATTATGATTACTTTATCTGCTATAGTTCAAGTAATTGCTAACCAAATAGTTGTATGTCTAGGTATCTATATACATATATAGATCATACTAGCAAGATATGGATCAAATGCGAATATACTTCACCGTGCCAATGTGCGATCATACACCACAATATGTTCAGAAATGTATCAGAGTGAAATGTATAAATGCATCATTCTTGGACGTGCGGTCATGCACTACCAGGTACACATAAATGCACAATCTTGTGTTCTGAAATGCACCAAGATGAAATGCACAAATGCACCACACCTTGGTGCATTTATGAACACATTGTGTTGCATTCTTACATAGCTAATGATGCATGACTGCATGTCCGCACGGGAACCAGACCAATACTAGCAATATATATATATATATATACACACACACACACATAGAGAGAGAGAGAGAGAGAGAGAGAGAGAGAGAAAGAGAGTTCAGATCAAATGAGGGTCATCCTTAGATGAGGACTAAACTTGTGCGTCTGTTTTTTTTTTTTTTTTTTGGATGTCCCATATTTGATTTCCTAAGATGACATGATTGTCTTTTTTTTTTTTTGGAGTGGGGAGTGGGGAGTGGGGGGGGGGGGTAAAAGGGGGA
>NC_044929.1:12808441-12840797 GCF_003576645.1 Ipomoea triloba | reverse complement strand
GGGGGGGGGGGGGGGGGGGGGGGGGGGGTTAAAGTGGGGAAAATAGTATCTTTTTCCATTTTTTTCTAAAGTGTGAAAACATTAGTAATCCTTGGCCAAATTGGTTTCCTATTTTTTTTTGGATTATCACCGTTGTGATTTGGAGCCGTGATTTTTTCATCATCGATCAAGTGTTCGTCCACGCAAAGCAATAATTTTTTTTTCCACTCGTTTGTTTGAGTATAATATTGTCCATATTTGGATGTTGGTGTATATATACACATGTTTGGGTTGTACTGTTGTATGTTATGGTGTACGGGTTGTGCAACCCAGTGTTGTGAGTTGTGTTTTGTAGGTTGGTGAGTTGTGCATTAGTGCACTTAGTGTGGTGCATCGTAGCTAGGGCATTGGGATGTCTATCGTAGAACATTTTTACGGTGATTGAATGCACAATTAGAGTGTCATCGATGCACAACATTCGATATATTAATGCACAACATTCGATATATTAATGCACAACTTCTAATACGACTTATTTACCCCTAACTGTATATTTACTAATATTTTTTGAAAGAAAACGTAGCTATTTCATTAATTCATAACATAAAACGTTTACATCAACGATCAATGAAATGGTAAACCATTCCTTACAGTCAGACATAGAAACAACTTTTCTAACTATGCTATAGAAAACTTGAATCGCAGATTGTTTCATAACTAGGAAGCTATGTTCCTTCAAGGAGCTTAAAGCTTCATCAAAGATCTGGGTCTTCGTCATCATTCTTTTTTGCTCGCCCAGGATAAGATCAACACTTGCCGAAACCAAACTAATATTTTAAAGGAATTTGTTTCCTTAATCTGCGTGATTTGTTCCTCTTAATCTCAGTTGTGCATTATTCTGATTTAATGGTCTAGATTAGTCCTCATGTCCTCAACTAAGGATAGGCTTCATGTGAATCGAATCATATATATATATATATATAGTTTGATTTGCCTAACCCGGCCTGCTACGTACCTTGGTGCTAGGTTAGAAAATCTCAAATTCTCAAGCAATGCTATGTATATTCTGAGATTGATAATGGTTTATGTGAATAATATTAGTGTTATCAATTATAATATTATGTGGTGCGTGTTTTGCTTGACTTAGTTTCCTAGTTTACAGGAGTGTTTTGAGTTTTCTATTCATATAGGATTGTAATATTCTGTTGAATTCAATTAATCAATTCACCGATAATCTCATCTGTTATCAGTTAGCGTTAGGATCCCTATCTTTCCTCCCCCACTCTAACGATGTCAACCAACTCATCTGAGAGAACGGTGACCGCTGCCGCCATTACTCCTCCGTCCACCACCAATACCCTATCCACAGCTCACCATTTCGTCTCAATTAAACTAAACACTCGCAATTTTCTCTTCTGGCGCATGCAACTCGTGCTGTTTCTCCAAGGAAAAGGCCTACTTGGCTTTGTGGATGTCACTCATCTGTGTCCACCGGTGACCATCCCCGTAGCGCCGGCATCTGGCAACACCGCCTCAGGTTCAACTTCTCTGGCCGCAGAACCGAATCCCGCATACGATCCTTGGATACAGCAGGATCAATCCATCTTGTCGTTGATCATCTCCTCCCTCACGGACGAGGTGATGTATCTCGTAGTTGGCCGAAAAACCTCCCGAGAAGTCTGGTCAGCCATCACAGCGGCGCTTGGGTCCTCGACACGTGCAAGGTGTCTCAACCTCCTTGGCCAATTCCAAAGTCTCCGTCAGGGCAATAACTCGCCGGTGAAATACCTTGGTCGCGATCAACTTCTGGTGGAAGATCTCGCGTTGGCCGGCCGCCCGGTGTCGCTGGACGAGCAAAATCTATATGCCTTCCGTGGTCTCCGCCCGGAGTTCAGATCCATGGCGGCCTCCCTCACCGTTTCTGGCACTCCAGTAACAATTCCTCAACTCGCCGATTTTTTGCAGGCCCAGGAGTTCATCTTCTCCGATGACCTCTCCTCGGACTCCGGCATGGTTCACGATGCGACTTCGGCGGTGCTGTTTGCTGGCAGAGGGTGGCGACAGAACGGAGATGGTGGCCGCGGGCAGTTTGCAGGTCAGCGAGGCAGTCGCCATGGCCGCAGAAAGACTGGTCGTGGTCAGGGGCGCGACAACCGTCCAAGGTGCCAGATTTGCCGTTCGCTCGGTCACACGACAGTGTATTGCTACAAGCGATATGCCGCACACCTGCCGACACAGGCAAAGAGTCGCTGTGGCCGGAAACGCTGCGACCTCCACTGTTGCGGATACGTAGTTTCCGGATACCGGAGCAACGGCCCATGCCACACCTGATCCGACGATGATGGCCAGTTTAGATGACTACATTGGCGACGACGTTCTGCGGGTGGGAGATGGAGCAGGTTTAAGTATTTCCAGTGTGGGGTGCAACACTTCCATCTAAGTCTAAATCTTTATGTTTAACAATTATATTACATGTGCCAAAGTTGTCAGTTCTGTTATTGTCTATGTATCGTTTTATTACTGAAAATGATGTTTTTTTTAATTTTACAAGTCCTTTTTTTGTTGTTGTCAAGGACTGCACCACCAAGGTGGTTCTACTTAAGGGACTAACCATGGGTGGTTAGTACAGGCTGTCCGTTCCGCGTCACCATTTAGCCTTCTTGAGTGCTCGAGCCTCCTCCACTATTTGGCACAGTAGGTTGGGTTACCCACATGTGCAACTCCTCAATCGTGTCCTACCGAACTTCCCGGTCACAACAAATAAACGCAGTTCGCAGCAGTTATGCTTCGCGTGTCAGCTCGGGAAATCCAGTCGTTTTCCTTTAGATAGAGTTATTTCTTCTAGCTCTAGTGTTTTAGATCTTTTGTATACAGATATTTAGGGGCCTTCACCCGTTATTTCGGTTTCTAGTTGTCGTTACTTTAATTTATTTGTAGACGAATGTACTCGTTATTGTTGGTTTTATCCCTTACGGGTAAAATCGGGCATTTATAAAGTTTTCAACTCGTTTCGTGTGATGGTAGAACGCCGATTCTCACGTTCTATCAAGTGCATTCAATCTGATTTAGGGGGGTGAATACCGCCGATTGCATAAAACATTTGAAGACCTAGGGATTGTGCATAGGCAGTCATGTGCCTATACACATGAACAAAATGGTCGAGTTGAATGTCGCAATCGGCATGTTGTCGAAATCGGGCTAGCCCTACTGACTGAAAGTTCCGTCTCACTAAAATACTAGGATTTCGCCTTCGAAATTGCCACTTATCTAATAAACTGTCTCCCCTCATCTGCATTACAGTTTCAAAGTCCCTATTTTCATCTATATAACACTCCACCCACCTATACTTTTTATGAGTCTTCGGGTATAGATGCTACCCCTATCTTAGGCCCTATAATCGGCACAAGGTAGAGTTCCGGTCCACTCCGTGTGTTTTCTTAGGTTACCCGCCGTCTTTTAGGGGTTATCGTTGCATGGATCCCAACACTGGGAAAATCTTTATCTGTCGGCATGTTCGCTTTGACGAAACGGTGTTTCCTTCTGCAGAATTGTCTAAACAGGAACACTTGAAGCTCCCGGACTCTATTGTTCCATGGGAGACTAGTCCAGTGGTTTGTCAACAGGTTTTTTCACCTACACCAGCTGAACCGGAGCAACCCTTGGCGCAAGCCGCACCGCTATTAGCAATAGAAGGGCCTTCTAATCCATATATCACTCAGACCTGAATCACACGTGCTCAGCCACAAGAACGAGGGCATACAATGCGGTTGCGCCACATGACTCGTGGCATGAATGAACAGTTTTTTGCTCTCACCGTCTCACCCGACCCTACTTGTTATTCGCAAGCGGTAGGCCACCCGCAGTGGCGTGAGGCAATGGACCAGGAGTTCAATGCGCTACTGCACAACAACACCTGGCAGCTAATACTCCCGAAGCCCGACATGAACATCATTGGATGCAAATGGGTTTTTCGCACAAAGCGTAAAGTTGATGGGTCAATTGAGCGCTACAAGGCTCGCCTAGTAGCGAAAGGGTTCAACCAGGTTGCTGGTGAGGATTTTTTTCGACACGTTCAGCCCCGTAGTCAAGCCCACTACAGTTCGTATGTTGTTTTCTCTTGAAGTATCGAATGAATGGACGCTACGACAACTGGATGTTCATAATGCGTTTCTCAATGGGCACTTATCCGAGACAATGTTTATGAAGCAGTCTCCCGGGTATGAGGATCTGACACACCCGGACTATGTTTGTCATCTACAGCGGTTGTTATATGGGCTCAAGCAAGCTCCGCGGGCATGGTTTAAACGCCTACACGACTTCTTACTGTCGATGGGCTTCCGAGCATCCAAGACTGATGTCTCGTTGTTCTACTACACCACTGATACCTTGAGGGTTTTCTTATTGGTCTACGTAGATGACATAATCATGATGGGTAACAATGCCTCACTCGTCGATGATCTGCTACGACGCTTGTCATCTACCTTCAAAATTAGAGATTTGGTTCCCCCGGCGTTCTTTCTTGGTATTGAGACTTTAAGTGTGGACACTGGGTTTGTTCTGTCGCAGCGTCGCTATATGGTTGACATTCTGACTCGGGTCGGCATGCATGACTGCAAACCCTTAGCCACTCTAGCTGAGGTTACTCAGGCTATTTCTCCATCAGCAAACTCTATTTGACAATCCCACACAGTACCGCCGGATAGTTGGAGCACTCCAGTACCTGACGATCACTCGCCCGAATCTGTCTTACGCGGTTAATCGTTTGTGTCAATTCATGCACTCTCCTACTGAGGATCATTGGAGCCTACTCAAACGTGTGTTACGGTATGTCAAAGACACGGTGGACTATGGGCTACTTCTGTCTGCGTACTCATCTTCTAATATTCACGCTTTCTCGGACTTGGACTGAGCCGGATGTCCGGTAGACAAAAAATCAACCAGTGGGTATGCAGTTTATCTTGGTAAGAACCTGATCTCCTGGATCTCTCGCAAGCAGCGCACTGTGGCATGCTTTTCAACAGAGGCAGAATATAAAGGTCTTGCTGATGCAGCAGCGGAGGTCACCTGGGTTGTTTCACTATTAAAGGAATTGGGTCTGTACTCGGGTACTCCGGCAACGCTTTGGTGTGACAATCTTGGGGCTACATATATGGCTGCTAATCCAGTTTTTCATGCCCGCACGAAGCATGTTGAAATTGACTATCATTTTATTCGCGACAAGGTGGCCTCAGGAGAGTTCAGAGTTAGCTTTGTATCGACGAAGGAACAACTTGCAGACATTTTCACCAAGCCGCTACCAGCACCGCGGTTCTGCGCTCTCCGGGACAAGCTCAATGTCGTTAATAGTCAACCTTGCGCTTGAGAGGGTGTGTGAATAATATTAGTGTTATCAATTATAATATTATGTGGTGTGTGTTTTGCTTGACTTAGTTTCCTAGTTTACAGGAGTGTTTTGAGTTTCCTATTCATATAGGATTGTAATATTCTGTTGAATTCAATTAATCAATATAATTCACCGATAATCTCATCGTTTAGATTAGGAGCAGTGGGGTTTCTCCGCAATTATTATACGGTGGAACATGTTCCACACAGTCGTGTGGACAATGGTTCTAAAACGGCGCCGTTTCTTTAAGTGAAGAAACAACAATCGTTATATTTTAACAAATCATGTATTCTGGTGTGTTCATAATAAATTAAAACCACAATGTATTTAAAATGAAACTGAATAACTTGTCTCTCATGCATATTGTATTTATATTATCAAATGGAACTGTAATTGAATTGAAATGATATTTAGTTGTGTTGAAATGAAACTACAGTATATATAAAATGAAACTGAATAATATATCTCACATATTGAGTGTATATTGTCAAATGAAACTGTAGTTGAAGTGAAATGATACTTTTAGTTGTGTTGAAATGAAATTACAGTATGTATAAAAAGAAACAGAATAACATGTCTCACATATTAAATATATATTGTCAAATGAAACTGTAATTATATCAAAATGATACTTTAGTTGTGTTGTAATGAAACTTTAGTGTATATAAAATGAAACTGAATAACAGTTTCACATATTTGAGTGTATATTGCCCAATATAATGAAACCATATATAGTTGAATTAGAATTATAATTTAGTGGTGTTGTAATAAGACTACAATGTGTATAAAATGAAATTCAATAACAGGTCTCACTGTAATAAGATTACTGTATGTAGGTATAATGTAAAATGAAACTGTAGTTGAAACAAAATATAATGAAACTTTAATTAATTTATGCTGCAATGAAACTACAATGTATATGAAATGAAATTAAATATTTCATACAAACAGAATTAATTACACGAAACGAGTGCATTTTCTTTTCATTAAAATAAACGCCACGATTTTGAACCATCTTCCATAGTAAAATTTTCCTTTTCTACGCCATATCGATCACTTTTTGTCCTCCCAACTAGACAGTAGAGTAATGGTTCACATGTTGTCAGTAGTCATGGACCAATGTGAGGGTGTATCATGAGTAGTTGAAAATTTTTGATTTTGATTTTTTTTTTTTGCTAGAGTTTTGATTTTTCTTAAATATATAGCATCTTGAGTTTTGTCTTTTTCAAGTAAAAAGAGAATTTTCCTAAATGGCTAAATTAATCCTTAAATTAGTCACAATATAGTTAGTTATTGCACACGGCACATACAATACATATATCGACTGGTCACGAAACCAATGAAACACAAAACAAAAAAACAAGAGCCATGTGCCATTTCTTAACATGTCTTGTGTGCTACATACCGTGGACTATGTACATCTCATTATTACACTGTTTTCCCATTGCCAGGAAATGTGGTTTTGTATCTTCACTCTAATTGCCTAGCTAGTTGCTGGCCTGTAGGGTGTGGTCTGTAGATTAGTTTTTGTTTTCAGCAATTTGGGCAGTGGCAATTAAGGCATTTATGCATGCAAGGACCACAGTATAAATGCTCCCAACTTGTGCAGTAGGTTAAGTTGTGTGATTCATGTTTTCGCTTTTCTTCTTCTCCTGAAAGGTTGAATTCCTAATCCTAAGGGACAAATGCCCCACACCTCGGTCTGACAGGCCATGCGAGAGGATGTAAGTCATGGTAACTCAGTGGCTCAGTGAATAGAGCCAAATGTAGGTACACACAAATAATCTGTCCACTTTAAACATAATTTTTCCACTGCCGCTGTCGAGCTTCGAAGCTAATTTTCTTGCCGTTGTTTTCGCTTTTCTTTTAACTCTGTCAGACAAACATGAAATATCACCTAACCTTAACTGTCCGAGGAGAGAGACTTCAAAGAACGTACAGTGGGGGTGTGGGAGTGGGGAGAGATGGTGTTATTGTGCTTCAATCCAGATATATAATAATTGGCTGGTGTTCGAGTGTAGTTATATGAAGCATACTAATAGTACATATACAGTAACATTGAATTGAAAGACGACACATGTCAATTATATCGAAAGTTTTGTTAAATAATTGGCTAGCTAACCATAAGATTCTAAGTCTAGTCTTTGTGAGAGATGTCTATTGGTTGAACTTTGTCCAATAAATTAAGAGTGTGTTTGGTAACCTGTAAAATGGCTTCCGAAAATGTTTTCTGAGTTTTCTGTGTTTGCCAACGTCCGGAAAATATGGTTAAAGGAAAATGTTTTATGTTGACCAAGGAAAGTCAGTTCATTTTTCCGGAAAATGACTTACGGAATTTTTTTTCCGTAAGTCATTTTCCAGAATCACCAGAATAGCTGTTTCACATGTTTTCGACCAAAACCAAGCCATATCACCCTTGACCATGGACCAACGAGGTGGGGAAACCGTCGAAAACCTTTGCTACATTTTTTTTTAATTTTTTTTAATTTTTTTTATAAATTCTATTTTTTAATAAATACCATTATTTTAATAACTATTATAATTTTTTAATTTTAAATAAAACAATTACAATGTTTAATTATACAATTCTATCCATTTTCCAGAAAATGAACCAAACAGACAAAGACAGTTTTCCATAATACATCCAAACACTGGAAATGAAACTGTTTTTCTAAAAATAACTCATTTTCCAGAAAATATTTTCCAAAAGTCATTTTCCTGCTTTCCAAACGGACCCTAAAGGAAATAAGGGAAGTGTCATGCCATTTACCTGTAACATATAGCATATTAAAATTTCACGGGCTTTCTTGTAATTTATTTGTGATGGATAGTGTATTAAAATCTAATGTACACTAAACAATAGTGTTATGCCATTCACCTATGACATATATCATATTTTGAAATATGATATTATATAATATGATATTAATATATAATCTCATATAACCTAGAGCAAGGAATTTATCCATCCTTAATCAAATAATCAAATATAAGAGCTCAAGCATTGACTTTAGAAATGAAGTAGTCTTAAGTCTTTGTCTAATGATATAAATCTAAATTTTACCTCTTTAATGCTAAAAAGCTCAAAAGAATTTTTTTTATTTTTTATTTTTGCAAACAAAAGAATCTTGTTTTTAGTGTAAAGACACTCTCTTCCAAACCCAAAGAACAACAAAGTGAAACCTTTAATTTATTAGTTTGTCCTAAACTTGAAGAGCCATGTGAAGGTTCACATGTGTTGGTTGATCTTTATATATCCACTCACTCAACAATTTGTTTCCTTCTACATTTTTTTTTTCTTTTTGGTACAAAGTGCCTATCATCCTTGACAATAAATCATGATAAAAAGGTACTATTGATGCTTCCCTTTTTTTGAAAAAAAAATATCATTACTAAATCATCACTTTATAAGTGCTATTTTTTTTCCTTTACAAATGAAGATGAAGGAATAAAACTTATAATAAATATTTAGGACATTGAAAAATAATTAATAAGATTAGCAAAAACAGTTTTATACTGTTCGGAAAACATCACACACATGAAGGCTATGACGAAGATAAGAATATAATGATTACCCAACATTTAATTTACGTATTTATTTGCTTCCATCTGAGTGTGATTAATGGAGCAAAATTAATTATTCCGATCGTCTATATTAAAAAGGTTAGGATCCTAGATAGTTTAAATTAACAGCTGCTTTATGACCCTTATATCTTTTAGATAGACGCTAAGTCTTAAAAAAAACACTCTTTTAATTTATACACTTAATTTCTCCCAAAAAAAGACATAGTATGGGAAAGATCACTTACAATAATCGAGTAATATAGCTTCACTAACACCCAACTTATACAAACAAATTAAAACCCCCGAGCAATTCCCCTCTTTCATCTTGAATAACACCACTTGCCCAAGTCTAGTCTTGCTTGACAGCCAAACAAAACCAACGTTACGTTGTGATGCAGCCCAGAATTTCCGCCAATTCAAGTCCATAGGATCAAACTGATACGGAGTACCATTTGTTTTCCTTTTTACCACACTTACAAAATATTTTTGCTGTAGAAAACTGACCTCAATTTATGTGAACCTCTCGAAATAAATTTGCCAACATTATATATATTTAAGCTTTTATCGTCTTGACAACATTAAAAATTTTGAAATTTATTCTAGAAAATGGTGTGTTTAAAATCTGTGAATTACGTTGTGAAGATGCCTAATTCCAATTTGTCGACTAACAAAAAAGATTTACATCATTTCTTTGTCGATAGTCAAAAGACGACAATGCAGAATGGCTTTACTTCTTCTGGTGACTTGCTTAGTGACAAAGTAAGGCACTTGTCCAGTTGTCCTGTTTCTTCTCTGGAGATGAATGCATGGCTGTGCCCTTTATTAGTAGTTATCTTATTGATGAGGAAAACTCGGAGTCACTATTTAAGAGTATGTATTGAATAAATTCTATTTGTGTGATCTTAGTCCCTAAAGGATAATAAGTTGTTTCTACAAAGAATAGTCAAACGTGTAACTTGTAATTATCAAGTCAACAACCTAATCAACTTGAATCGAGTTGCCTAAACCTTCACATGCTTGTGTGTATAGGGACAGATTTCAGTATCAATGTTCTTTGTGCTACCATGTCTAAAAAGGAAACAATGAGACAACTTTTGAAGGAATCACATTTTTTCGCTTAGCTCTCTTTTCAATTACTTGATATGACTAAAATATCTCTACTTTCTATTTTTTTATAGGAAATTAACCACCGAGTACTTACATTAGTACTGATATAATTAGATTTCAACTACTGAGTTGAATACTAAGAAGTTGGTTTAGTGTCCAATGCTGACTAATTTATACTGTGCAACGGTTATTACCTACCACTCAAATTATGATTGAATTGAATGGCTTTAGGCAACCTTGTTGCAAACTTTGCTCACAAAAGACGAAATTCTCAGGTCCTAAAGTTCCTATATTCCAAGCTAACAAGATAGTAAATGAACAAATCATAATTTATAATAAGAAAAAATTGTAATTTATGTCCTTCCATAATATGCTAATTATCAATGTCAGTCCTGAATTATTAGTGGTGTAAATGTTGCCCCTCAATTTTTAAAAGCAGTACATATATTGCCCCTCCCGTACCGACAGGAGGTGCAATATTTACACCACATGAGGGGCAGTATATGTACTATTTTTGAAAATTGAGTGATAACATTTAAGCCACTAATAATTCAAGAGTAACATTGATAATTGACATATTATGAAGGGACATTTTTTAATAATAATTTAGCAGCCTAATAGGTAAGAGAATCCGCATTTGATATCCACAAAGAACCCGGCCATGTCATTGTGTGAAACTCTCACACTACAATTAACAAAATTCGACTTAATATCTTTGCTCATAATCTACTACTCAAGAATCAACTTAATTATCCGCATACTAACCTTATCATCTGCACATGCACTTTTGTTTGTTGGAATTGAATGGCCGCCTCATATGTCAAGAAAGCACAACTATGCAAGCGTGACAGCTGTGATATCTTAGCCTCAACCAGTGCCAAAAACCACTAACGTTAAATAATCTTAAATTATTAATGAAAACAATTCGGTTTCTTTTTAAATAAGATTTTTAAATCCCGTAAAGTGAATTGAGCAACCAAAACAGAAAAAAAAAATAAAAAATAAAAATTGCTAGAATCCCACCTCTCAAATGATTCTCCTTTCGTGAGTTTCTTCCTTGTCACTATTCCACTTTACTTAATTGTAGATATAAACTAGTTTTACTAGTAGCCCCAATTTATCTTTTTTTACATTTACATTTGATTAAAAAAAATATTTGAAGATAAATGTGATTAAAATTTCATGGAAAAAAAATTATCAAAACTATTTGATTTCATTATTTAGTCAGTGAAAAAAGAAATTACTAGGAATATTAATTTCATTATTTGGTTGGATTTGAAATTGTAAAGAGTAATGATTATAATGATCAATATGTCTTTAGAGAACAACAATAACAACAACAATAATAATACGAATAAGAAGGGTAATTAAGAAAGTTTTATAATGGCAAAATTGTCTTATTACCATGTGGGCAAAGAAAACTTTTTCTTTATATGTGAGAATTCTATTTCCATTGGAAAATAAATTTCATGAACCAAACAAAAGAGAATAACATTTTCTTCAAATTTTAAGAAATTGACTTCTTTTAAAAACTTTTTTCATCCAATCAACAGGTCACAGGTGGTAAGTCTTTAGGATGGAACAATGAAGTCGTCTTAGGACAACACTCGAGACAACACACTGCTATTGTTTTGTGCTAGTTGAAACAACAACCAATTAAAGGTGGTGGCAACTTGAACAACGGTCCCAAACCCTTGATCTTTCACATCCTGTGTGGATCAACATGTTCACTTGTAGTCATTCCATATTTGACCTGGGACTATAAGAGTAGTATTCAAATGTGACCAGTTTTTTGTCTGACCTAATTAAAAGAACTCTTTTAATGACATTGTTGTATATTCATGAATCTAATTAAACTCCCAAACTTTAATTTTTAGTTATATGATTACAATTGTATAATTTAACTTTAGACGGATAATGTCATAACGGTAGAATTTTACTTCGCAATGGTAATAATATATGTACTATGTAGTTGGCCTGTTTCTTCTTAATTTGGAGATGAATGGTTGTGCCTTCGGATTAGTCTAGTCAAGTTTAGTTGAGTTAATAATTATTAACCATGTAACATATAATAACTTTATATTATATTGTTTAGTCAGTAGTGATTAGTTGTAGTCAATAGTTAGTACCTATAAGCTAGGAGAGTCTTATGCTGACTCTCATATAGGTATTGCTCTATTCTTGTAATTCAGTTATCAATTGCAAAAGCCTACGTTCATCTGGTATCAGAGCTAGGTTAGATCCTCTCTCCTAAAACAACCATACTCTACCCTACCCTACCCTACCCTACCCGTTTCCGATGGCAGCATCTCCGACTGATGGCGCAATCACCCCGGTTGTCGCCATGCAAACACCGCCGACGACAGATATCTCCACCGCGAACCACCACGTTTCCCTAAAACTCACGACCAGAAACTATATATATTGGCGTACGCAGATCCTCCCTTTCCTCCATAGCCAAGGCTTGATCGGGTACTTGGATGGCTCCGTGCCCTGTCCGCCACCCACACTGGCCGCCGCCGCGCCATCGACGACTGCCAACCCATCGCCGCCGGTTCCCAACCCCGCCTACGCGCCATGGATCCAACAGGATCAAGGGATCCTTTCGCTCATCGTTTCCTCGCTTACAAGCGAGGTTATGTATTTGGCTGTCGGCAAGGAGACATCCAGGGAGGTTTGGGAGTCGATAACGGCGGCTTTCGCGTCGCAATCTCGGACGCGCTGTCTGAGTCTGCTCGGCCGCTTTCAGACACTCCGGCAAGGAAACTCGACACCGGCGGAGTACCTAGGGCAGGCTCAGATGCTTGTCGAGGCGTTGTCGCTCGCCGGAAGACCGCTAAGTGCCGATGAACAACTCCTCTACGTTCTCCGGGGATTACGCCCGGAGTTCCGCGCCATGGCGAGCACCCTCACAGCGGCTGCGACGCCAATCACCCTCCCGCAACTGGCTGATCATTTACAGTCGCAGGAGTTTCTTCACGCCGATGACTTTGGCGTACCGGATTCTACGTCGTCGCAACCCTCGCCCGCAGCGTTTTACGCTGGACGTGGCCGGAACAATGGAGGGCGTCACGCGGGTGGTCGTGGCGGACGGAAATGGCGCGGTCGTGGCTCAGGAGGCTCTGGACGCGGTGGTGGCCGTAATTCCCCGCGGTGCCAGATTTGCCGCAATTACGGCCATACTGCCGTTAATTGCTTCCGTCGATATGACGAGAAGCCGTCGCCGCAAGCTCATGCGGCATACTCCGGGGACGCAGCGGCTCCGTCGGCGGACGAGTCTTGGTTCCCGGATACTGGAGCCACATCCCATGCTACACCGGATGTCAGTCTGATGGATCACTCTGAGCCATACATCGGCAACGACACTCTGAAAGTTGGAAACGGTTCAGGTTTGGATATAACTAGTGTAGGTCGCACGGTTATCCCCTCTAGGTTGCACCTGTTAAAAATGTCGAACATACTTCATGTCCCGAATTTATCGCTTTCCTTGTTATCTGTTTATAAATTCACTCACGAAAATGATGTCTACTTTGAATTTCATAAGGATTATTTTCTTGTGAAGGATTGCACCACGCAGGCAATTCTTCTNCCCTCCCGCAACTGGCTGATCATTTACAGTCGCAGGAGTTTCTTCACGCCGATGACTTTGGCGTACCGGATTCTACGTCGTCGCAACCCTCGCCCGCAGCGTTTTACGCTGGACGTGGCCGGAACAATGGAGGGCGTCACGCGGGTGGTCGTGGCGGACGGAAATGGCGCGGTCGTGGCTCAGGAGGCTCTGGACGCGGTGGTGGCCGTAATTCCCCGCGGTGCCAGATTTGCCGCAATTACGGCCATACTGCCGTTAATTGCTTCCGTCGATATGACGAGAAGCCGTCGCCGCAAGCTCATGCGGCATACTCCGGGGACGCAGCGGCTCCGTCGGCGGACGAGTCTTGGTTCCCGGATACTGGAGCCACATCCCATGCTACACCGGATGTCAGTCTGATGGATCACTCTGAGCCATACATCGGCAACGACACTCTGAAAGTTGGAAACGGTTCAGGTTTGGATATAACTAGTGTAGGTCGCACGGTTATCCCCTCTAGGTTGCACCTGTTAAAAATGTCGAACATACTTCATGTCCCGAATTTATCGCTTTCCTTGTTATCTGTTTATAAATTCACTAACGAAAATGATGTCTACTTTGAATTTCATAAGGATTATTTTCTTGTGAAGGATTGCACCACGCAGGCCATTCTTCTTANAATGGCGCGGTCGTGGCTCAGGAGGCTCTGGACGCGGTGGTGGCCGTAATTCCCCGCGGTGCCAGATTTGCCGCAATTACGGCCATACTGCCGTTAATTGCTTCCGTCGATATGACGAGAAGCCGTCGCCGCAAGCTCATGCGGCATACTCCGGGGACGCAGCGGCTCCGTCGGCGGACGAGTCTTGGTTCCCGGATACTGGAGCCACATCCCATGCTACACCGGATGTCAGTCTGATGGATCACTCTGAGCCATACATCGGCAACGACACTCTGAAAGTTGGAAACGGTTCAGGTTTGGATATAACTAGTGTAGGTCGCACGGTTATCCCCTCTAGGTTGCACCTGTTAAAAATGTCGAACATACTTCATGTCCCGAATTTATCGCTTTCCTTGTTATCTGTTTATAAATTCACTCACGAAAATGATGTCTACTTTGAATTTCATAAGGATTATTTTCTTGTGAAGGATTGCACCACGCAGGCAATTCTTCTTAAAGGTGTCACTTCGGGCGGGTTATATCAGCTGTCGCTACCTCACACTCATAGAGTCTTTCTTTCCGCCCGGGCCTCGTCCAAAATTTGGCACAACGCCTGGGTCATCCTCACAATCAAGTCTTGCAGCGGGTGCTTAAACATTGTCCAGTCACTTCTAATAAAGTCCACAGTTTCGATATGTGCTCAGCTTGTCAGCTTGGGAAGTCCGCGAGGTTTCCGTTAGATAGGGTTCCTAATAATAGTACAAATGTATTAGACTTGGTTTTTACCGACGTTTGGGGCCCCTCCCCAGTTATTTCCCATTCAGGCTTTCGATATTTTGTTCTGTTTGTAGATGATTTCTCCAGGTATACCTGGTTTTATCCACTACGTGTAAAATCTGATATATATAAAGCTTTCACGTTATTTAGGGCTATGGTAGAACGTCGATTTTCGCGTTCTATCAAAGCCATACAGTCTGATTTGGGAGGGGAATACCGTCATTTACATAATGTCTTTGAAACGTTAGGAATTTCTCATCGACAATCCTGTGCTTATACCCATGAACAAAATGGAAGGGTAGAGCGTCGTAACCGACACATTGTGGAAACCGGTCTAACCTTGTTAGCCCAAAGTTCTACACCTATGAAATACTGGGATTTTGCGTTTGAGTCAGACACGTTTCTTATCAACTGTTTACCCTCGTCAGCTATTGGTTTCAAAACACCCCATTACCAAGTCTATAACACTCCTCCTCCATATACCTTCTTTCGTGTTTTTGGCTGTCGCTGTTATCCTTATCTCCGCCCATATAATACTCATAAAATTGAATACCGTTCTGCCCCGTGTGTTTTCCTAGGTTATCCTGTTACTTATAGGGGATATCGTTGCCTAGACCTTTACACTGGTAAAATCTATACCTGCCGTCATGTTCGCTTTGACGAAAATACTTTTCCATTTCAGGACGCATTACAGGAGAATGTTTTAACTCAGCCAGAAGAATTAGTATGGGCATCTGCACCTCTTTGTTCTAATGCTTCTCCAATTCAGTCGGCCGTAGCCTCAGTCTCGGATCCTTCCTTTCACCCATCTGACACGTCACGCACACAGATTGAGTCCGACTCAGCAGCTACTTCGGACTCTGAAATACCAGTCAGTCAGGGTGCCCCTAAACAGCCAACAACAGGAGGGCATGCTATGCGCACACGTAAAAAGACAAAAGGAACAGGAGAGCAATTCTATGCGCTGCATGCTACCACAGATCCGAGCTGCTACACACAGGCAGTAAAACATTCCCATTGGAGAGATGCAATGGATCAGGAATTTAATGCGTTACTTCATAACAACACATGGAAGCTAATACCGGCAACCCCGCTTATGAATATAATCGGTTGTAAATGGGTTTTTCGCACCAAGCGCAAAGCAGATGGCACTGTTGAAAGGTATAAAGCCCGCCTTGTAGCTAAAGGCTTTAATCAAGTTGCAGGAGAAGACTTCTTCGACACCTTCAGTCCCGTTGTCAAACCGACAACAGTTCGTCTTCTATTTTCCCTTGCGGTTACAAATTCCTGGGTTCTCCGACAGTTAGACGTGCATAATGCTTTCTTAAACGGTCATCTGGCTGAGAGCGTCTTTATGAAGCAACCTCCCGGGTATGAAGACCCACAACATCCTGTCTACGTCTGTAAGTTACAGCGTTCTCTATATGGGCTAAAACAAGCCCCTCGTGCGTGGTTTAAACGCCTACAAGACTTCTTAACAACTGCTGGTTTCTTATCCTCTAAGACCGATGTCTCGCTTTTTCACTACACAGCAGGCGAGTCTCGGGTCTATCTTCTGGTCTACGTTGACGACATAATTATGATGGGTAACGACACAGTACTTGTTGATTCCTTGCTAAACCGTCTCTCCCAAGCCTTTAAAATACGGGATTTAGGCACACCGGGATTCTTTCTCGGTATAGAGACTCTGAAATATGATCAAGGACTCTTATTATCACAGCGGAGGTATATGCAGGATATTTTAGTTCGTGTAGGCATAGCTGACTGCAAGCCTCTTGCAACTCCGTCTGCGGTAACTCAGACCGCTACACCCTCTCTTGACCCTTTTGATAACCCGACACAGTATCGCCGGCTCGTAGGGGCTCTTCAGTACCTGACTATTACACGGCCAGACTTGTCGTTTTCAGTTAATCGANAAACTTGATCTCGTGGGTCTCTCGAAAGCAACGAACTGTAGCTCGATCATCAACAGAAGCCGAGTACAAGGGCTTAGCAGATTTAGCAGCTGAGATAACTTGGGTCGTCTCCTTACTACGTGAATTACGATTATACTCTGGGCAGCCTGCAACATTATGGTGCGACAACTTGGGTGCCACTTACATGGCTGCTAATCCCGTCTTTCATGCTCGCACTAAGCATGTTGAGGTTGACTATCACTTCGTCCGAGACAAGGTTGCAACAGGGGAATTCGCGGTCAGTTTTGTGTCGACTCAAGATCAAATTGCGGACATCTTCACCAAACCTCTACCAGCTAAACGCTTCACTACTCTGCGCTCCAAGCTCAATGTTGTTTCTGCCCAACCTTGTGCTTGAGGGGGCGTATTAATCATGTAACATATAATAACTTTATATTATATTGTTTAGTCAGTAGTGATTAGTTGTAGTCAATAGTTAGTACCTATAAGCTAGGAGAGTCTTATGCTGACTCTCATATAGGTATTGCTCTATTCTTGTAATTCAGTTATCAATTGCAAAAGCCTACGTTCATCATAATAAAATAACTTTTTGGTATTAGAAGTTTTTTTTTAATGAACAACTATAACACCAACATACATATAGTCGTTATAATTTCATCGTCTAACATAAGCTTTAGGCAGGACCTTTCTTGCTTAAACATTCACACGCTTGTGTGCATATTGAGAAAGATTATCTTTTGCGTTGTCATGTCTAAAATAGAAATAGTGAGACAATTTTAAAAGAAACTATATATATTTTTATTCTCTGATCTTGATCTTTTCATCCATTTGATATGACTAAAATATCTTCACTCTTTTTTGCCTAAACCTTCACACTCATATGTATTTAGAGAAAGGTTTCAATGTCACTGTCTTTGGTGCCACCATGTCCAAAAAGAAAATAATGAGACAATTTTAAAAGAAATTACCTTTTTTACTCCTCTTTTTAATCACTTGATATGACTAAAATATCTTCAGTTTTTCTATTTTTAGCTCCAGTACTAATATAATTAGATTTCAACTACTGAATTGAATATTAATAAGGTGGTTTAGAGCATCCTTATCAATGGAGTTTTTTCGCGGTAATTGAAGAGTTTTTGTAGGTGTGATTAGCAAAGAAAAGATGGAAGGAGATGAAAAAAAAACAAATTTGATTTAAAAAAGAAAAAAAATAAAATAAGCCAATGTCAGGCACGCCTGACGCGCCCAGCGGGCGCGTGCTGGGCGCATCTGTGCGTTCCACGCACGTTTGTGCTGCTGCAATTAATGAGAGATGGTGCCCCCTTTTCTGAATAAACCCAAGCACTTACAAAGCATTCCCCCCCTCTCTCCTTCCACATGGCACTTTTTCTGCAATAACCCTTACAATATTTGCAGATAAGTGTGCTCTTAGTGTCTAAGGCTGACTAATTTATACATACTGTGCAACGGTTATTACCTAAAACTCAAATTATGATTGAATTGAGGCAACAAGGGCAACGTTGTTTCCAACCTTATCATCTACACATGCACTTTTAGATTTGTTTGTGGGAATTGAATGTTAAGAAAGCACTCACATGCAAGGGTGACAGTTGTGATGTCTTTAGCCTCAACCAGTGCCAAAAACCACTAACTTTAAATAATTGTTAAATTATTTATAAAAATAATTTGGTTCTTTTTAATTAAGATTTTTAAATTCCGTACANGTGTTTTACGGTTCAAACTTGATCTCGTGGGTCTCTCGAAAGCAACGAACTGTAGCTCGATCATCAACAGAAGCCGAGTACAAGGGCTTAGCAGATTTAGCAGCTGAGATAACTTGGGTCGTCTCCTTACTACGTGAATTACGATTATACTCTGGGCAGCCTGCAACATTATGGTGCGACAACTTGGGTGCCACTTACATGGCTGCTAATCCCGTCTTTCATGCTCGCACTAAGCATGTTGAGGTTGACTATCACTTCGTCCGAGACAAGGTTGCAACAGGGGAATTCGCGGTCAGTTTTGTGTCGACTCAAGATCAAATTGCGGACATCTTCACCAAACCTCTACCAGCTAAACGCTTCACTACTCTGCGCTCCAAGCTCAATGTTGTTTCTGCCCAACCTTGTGCTTGAGGGGGCGTATTAATCATGTAACATATAATAACTTTATATTATATTGTTTAGTCAGTAGTGATTAGTTGTAGTCAATAGTTAGTACCTATAAGCTAGGAGAGTCTTATGCTGACTCTCATATAGGTATTGCTCTATTCTTGTAATTCAGTTATCAATTGCAAAAGCCTACGTTCATCATAATAAAATAACTTTTTGGTATTAGAAGTTTTTTTTTAATGAACAACTATAACACCAACATACATATAGTCGTTATAATTTCATCGTCTAACATAAGCTTTAGGCAGGACCTTTCTTGCTTAAACATTCACACGCTTGTGTGCATATTGAGAAAGATTATCTTTTGCGTTGTCATGTCTAAAATAGAAATAGTGAGACAATTTTAAAAGAAACTATATATATTTTTATTCTCTGATCTTGATCTTTTCATCCATTTGATATGACTAAAATATCTTCACTCTTTTTTGCCTAAACCTTCACACTCATATGTATTTAGAGAAAGGTTTCAATGTCACTGTCTTTGGTGCCACCATGTCCAAAAAGAAAATAATGAGACAATTTTAAAAGAAATTACCTTTTTTACTCCTCTTTTTAATCACTTGATATGACTAAAATATCTTCAGTTTTTCTATTTTTAGCTCCAGTACTAATATAATTAGATTTCAACTACTGAATTGAATATTAATAAGGTGGTTTAGAGCATCCTTATCAATGGAGTTTTTTCGCGGTAATTGAAGAGTTTTTGTAGGTGTGATTAGCAAAGAAAAGATGGAAGGAGATGAAAAAAAAACAAATTTGATTTAAAAAAGAAAAAAAATAAAATAAGCCAATGTCAGGCACGCCTGACGCGCCCAGCGGGCGCGTGCTGGGCGCATCTGTGCGTTCCACGCACGTTTGTGCTGCTGCAATTAATGAGAGATGGTGCCCCCTTTTCTGAATAAACCCAAGCACTTACAAAGCATTCCCCCCCTCTCTCCTTCCACATGGCACTTTTTCTGCAATAACCCTTACAATATTTGCAGATAAGTGTGCTCTTAGTGTCTAAGGCTGACTAATTTATACATACTGTGCAACGGTTATTACCTAAAACTCAAATTATGATTGAATTGAGGCAACAAGGGCAACGTTGTTTCCAACCTTATCATCTACACATGCACTTTTAGATTTGTTTGTGGGAATTGAATGTTAAGAAAGCACTCACATGCAAGGGTGACAGTTGTGATGTCTTTAGCCTCAACCAGTGCCAAAAACCACTAACTTTAAATAATTGTTAAATTATTTATAAAAATAATTTGGTTCTTTTTAATTAAGATTTTTAAATTCCGTACAGAAAATTGAGCAACACAATTTCTATTAAGAGTTGGAACAAAAAAAAGGGTGCTAGAATACCACCTCTCAAAATCTCAAATGATTCCCCTTTCTCGAGTTTCTTCCTTTTCACCATTCCACTTTACTTGATCGTAGATATAAACTCGATTTGCTAATAACTTGTGATTTACTTTTTGCGCTAAGTCTTTAAGATTAAAAAGGTGGCATCGTTTTTGGACAACAATCGAGACAACACACAGTTGTTTGCGCTAGTTGGAACAACGGCCAATTAAAGGAGGAGGCGGTCTGGACAATGGTCCCAAATCCTTCATGTTTTTGTTTCACCCTCCCGAGTCAATTGGCATACTGACTTGTAGTCATTTCACATTGATTTGGGGATTAAAACAATATTGTTCAGAAGAGATAAGCTAAGCTGAGCACACATTTGACCAACATAATTTGTATTTGGCCTATTATTCAAAGACAACTCTTTTAAAGGCATTGCTTATACACAAAGAAAAAATTCTTTCGCCTTCAACTCGACAAGATAGTGGAGAAGTAAATTATAGTGACGGACCACAAGAAGTCCGTCATATTGGATGTAACTCTTACACTGCGACCTATAGTAGTGCTTGATGTTGTGTCCTTGTCTACAATCTATTCTAAAAAATTGCATAATTTAACGTTAGATGGGATAACGGTGCAATTTGACTTGGCAATGGGAGTAGTATATGTACTATGGTGTTATCATCAAGACACAAACCCCCCAAAACCAATGGCTTCTTTCTGTAGTTTCTTCCTCTCCATTCTCTCTGTTCTCTCATTTTTGTTTCCCCTCATAACCTCATCCACCACCACCGCCATTACTCTCCCTCTCTCCTTCTTCAACACAAACCCTAACCAAGATCCAACCCAAAAGTTAACCCATTTTGTCTCCCTGTCCTTGGCCAGAGCCAAACACATCAAGAATTCCCAGAAATCTTCCACCACTCCATTGTACCCTAAAAGCTATGGCGGATACTCTATTTCACTCAGCTTCGGAACTCCCCCGCAGACCTTGCCGTTTATTATGGATACCGGAAGCAGCTTTGTTTGGTTCCCTTGCACAAAAAAGTACCAATGCAGAGACTGCAGTTTCAAAGGCACAGCTTCGATTACTCCTTTCATGCCCAAATCTTCTTCCTCTGCTAAGATTCTCGGCTGCGCCAACCCTAAATGCGGTTGGATTCACAGCGCCAGTGTGGAAAATCGCTGCCAAGATTGCCGGCCGCCGTTTGCCGGAAAAACCTGCAACCAGATCTGCCCGCCGTACCTGATTCTCTACGGCTCTGGCTCCACCGGCGGCCTTGCTCTGGTTGATACCCTGGATTTTCCCCAGAAGAAAATCCCGGGTTTTCTCGTGGGTTGTTCCGTCTTTTCCGCCCAACAACCCGCCGGAATCGCCGGGTTCGGCCGCGGCCGCGCTTCCCTGCCGGCACAATTAGGACTCAAGAAGTTTTCATACTGTCTTGTCTCGCACAGATTTGACGACAGCGGCAAAAGCAGCGCGTTAGTTATGGATTCCGGCGATAAAATCGGGAACCTGAGCCGTACACCGTTGCTGAAAAACCCTCAGGTGGCCGGCAGAGACGCATTGTCAGTGTACTACTACGTTAACCTGAGGAAAATCACCGTGGGAGACCAAAAACTGAAGATCCCATACAAGTACCTCTCGCCGGATTCGCAGGGGAACGGCGGCGCAATCGTGGATTCCGGCACCACCTTCACATTCTTGACCCACGACGTATTCGAACTCGTCCAGAACGCGTTCCTCAGTCAAGTGAAAACCTACCCGCGAGCCGGAAAACTGGAGAGCATTACCGGGCTGCGCCCGTGCTTCAATATCTCCGGCCACCGCACAATAGACATGCCGGATTTGAAGTTCCATTTCAAGGGAGGCGCAGAAATGGCGCTGCCACTGGCAAACTACTTCACCGTTGTCGGAACTGACAGCGTCTGCTTGACTCTGGTGACGGACAACTTCGGCCCGGAGTTGCCCGCCGGACCGGCGATCATTCTGGGGAATTTCCAGATGCAGAATTTCTACGTGGAGTATGATCTGAAGAATGAGAAGTTGGGATTCCGGCGACAATTATGCAAGTGATTCTGGAAAAATAAAAGTTTAGGGGCCCAAACCGAATTATGCAATTCTCTTAGCCTTGTTGTTGTAAATTTTATTATTTATTTTGAAAATTACATTTTTAGTCCTCCGTTATACCCGAAATAAGACTTAAACCCTGAGTTATATACATGAACATTTTAACTCTAAGTTATGTATGAAGTGACGATTTTATTTCATGGTGGCTATTTGCGTCACTAATATATTACTTAATAAAGTGACAAATTTGATATTTCAAGAACTAAAATATTATTTACATAGCTTAGGGGTTAAAATGATCAAGCATATAATTCATACTACTAAGTCTGTACAAGATATATAACTGGAAAAAAGAATTACAAATTTTCCTTTTATTTTTATTTCTTTTCCTTATGGTTAACACAACAGTTGATTGGTAAATATTTAGCCAAAATAACAATTACTCCCTAATAAAGATAAAGAAAACAAGAAATTGCAGAAGTTGACAACATTTGGTGTTGGTTGGGGAATTTTAATAATTTTATTGGTGGAATTAAGGAGCTTTCGACAGCTTTGGTGTTAGCTGTAATATGATATATGATGTGAACTGTGAAGTCTAATAATGTTAAGCTACTTTTTTTTTCTTCTCTTTTTACACTATTGATATCTGTATCTCACAAAGTTAGACTAATTTATCAAAATTCTATTGCCCTGAACGCCTCTAATGTTACAACTAATTTTTGTTTTTGTTTTTGTTTTTGATTGCATGTGACATTCAATATCCTTATAATTGTAAAACTAATTTGAATTTAACCTAATCACACTCGTCTAGTTTGTTCTTACTAAAACAAAATCATTATAGGCAGCTTTAATTTTGATTTACAGAATATGATTGAATTATAAGAAAAGTGTTTTTGTGCCCCCACTTTACTAACACTTTCCATGTGCACTTTTGGCCCATAAAGCCAACTAGTAAAGTTTTAATTAATGCAATCTTCATAGATAATAAATAAGTATATCCGACGGCAAATTATTGGTCCACACAGCTATGTGGACTATAATCAAATGTACATTTTTAATGTACATCCCCTGAATATAATGTAAATTATTTTTATACTGAATGTACATTATTTTTATATTGAATGTGCATTATTTAATAGTATGGTCAATAATGATTGATATCCAACCCTACGGGCCTAATGTGTAATATAATCTTAGCTCATTCCCCAAACACATTGCATTTAGATTTTCTTGACTTTTTTTCATGGATGACTAAAGGCCAACAGTTATTGAGGGGATCATGATCCACACAATTGTGTTGACCACGATTCATAAACGGTGTTGTTTCATGCAATTTTTTCTCACACAATTCATTGCAATATATATTTTTATAACTCATAATGTATATTATTCTAAAGCATAATGTATATTATTTTAACTCATAAAATATATTATCTTACCTCAAAACTTTTATTATTTTAATAGTAATGTACATTATTCTAACATATAAAGTACATTATTTTAACATATAATGTAGATTATTCTAATTCATAATTTGCCACTATAAAGGCAATGACATTATAGAGTTATAGCCTAGCCGTTTAAGATTTTTTTTTTTATTATGTAAATATGATTTTATCTGTTTTGAGACTAATTTGAATTATATCAAAATCACAATTATAAAGTTTATAACTTTCAAGTTTTAGGAATTTCGTAATGCATTGTGCTCGGATACTATGTGCTTATGATACTTACAAAGGATTAATCTTAATTTTTGTTATTTAACATTTTAACTATTATGTTTTCGCACTTCTAATTTTCATGCAAAAATTGATTAAAAGCCTTTTAGAGAATTAAAAGTGAGATGTATTATGACTACATTTGATACTTTTATGATAGTTAAGAATTATATTAAATTTAATTAATTTTGATTAAAAGTGAAAAATATATAATTATTGAGCTACAAAGGTTTAACCGTGGTTAGTTGAGTTAAAATGGAATTAACTCGCTCCAAAAAGGAGTAGCCAAGTAGGTAAACCATGATTTTTGTATTTAAAGATCACGAGTTTGGTTATTACCAATATTTTCTTAATTGAGCATGTGGCATGCTGTTGAGTTTGATTTACCAATTGTTAATAATTTAATAATTTATTATTATTATTTAAATTTTTAAAAATTATTTTTAGAAAGTTGTATTGATATGTCGACTTAAGAAGTCTTGGAGGCTTGGAGCGCTTTGTGTTGTTCAGAGATTATATCTCTACCATATTTAATTATCAAAGTAGGAGGTTTTGATAATTTGCCACCTTATAAAACAAACAATGCAGTAGCACATTATATTCAACAATTTGGAATTTGTAGAGGTTTGGAATATCTTTATCGTGGTATGGAGCCCTCGATCCACCGTTGGGGTAAACACGTAAAAAATTAATTAATTTTAATTAACATTATTTTTTTTTGCATTTTGCATTTAGCAAAACATAAATCCCAACATTTTTTTTTTAAATACAGACAACTCATGATGAAATATAAAATACTAGCTAAGATAAGGGGAACCTAATCGTAGGAGTGACATATCTAACTATCTAAAAGAGTTTAAGTCTAATGTAAATTTTATTTAGAGTTTATTACCGAAATGGTCCCTCGACTATTGCAAAATTATCAATTTGATGCTCGACAATTTTTCTTTCTCAATTAAGTTCTCAAACTTTGAAAAATTTAACCATTTTGGTCCTCCGTTTATTTTACCATTTAATATCTGTTAAATCAAGACTAAATTGGTAATTTCATTATAGTCAAGGGATCATTTCAGTCAAAAATTAATTATCAAAATGGTCCCTTGACTATAGCAAAATTACCAATTTGGTCCCGATTTAATGGTTGTTTAACACCAAAATAAACGGAGGACCAAAATGATTAAAATTTTCAAAGTCTAAGGACTTAATTTGGCAAGAAAAATTGTCGAGGACCAAATTGGTAATTTCACAATAGTCGAGGGACCATTTCGGTAATAAACTCTTTTATTTATGTGTTTATGTATTAAAATCTCTAATCTCTATATATAATAAAGCAGAACCTTTTAAGAAAATAAAAATAGGAAAAACTTTCCGCCCAAACACCTTATCAAAAATGCAGTCACTTAACATGTCATTTATTATATCAAAAACGCAGTCGCCAAACCTTTTTAACATTCTAGGTCATTCGTATTATTCATTTAGTATTCCTACAGATACTTTTTTATTGGCAATTAAATTGCATTCATTATCACATACGAAGTTCAGATTAGGTTAATAACAACTTGATTAAATATACATCGTTTACCCAATCGACGCAAACCATTCGAATAAGATGTTTGCGTTAATATAAATATATGTATTCGTTTAGAACTCAAACACCACCAGTTACATACATCTACAATATCCATCCAAACTCACATATTCTTCACTCTTCATTCTAGGAAGTGATATTTTACCTTACAATGTTAAGAGTGCGATGAAGATGAGAGTGATTCGATAGATATTTTTTTACATATTGTTGTTTTTTATATCAACAATGCTAGGATTACTAGAGATATTAAATTTGTTGAAGATCATGCCCCAGATTTGCTGACATCTTTAGATAAGGATTTGAGCTCAAAGGTTGAGTTAGTTGAAAGATGAAGATGACATCTTTGAGTGTGAGAATGAAGTGGAGAGCCCATTACCAGTTTAAGTATTGTAATCTAGGTATTTTTGCAATATATTGAGTCTAAAATAGATATATTTAACAACAGTTAATATGTAAAATAAGCATATATGCCATACCTAATAACCACCAGTATTGAAACCTTTCATATAAACAACAGATAGTTGTCAATTTGCCAAGTACAAGCTACAACATACGTGTTAATGAAATGGTTAAATTTTCCTGGTGTAATATTTATAACATGATAATATTAAAATTTAAAATTGAAATGTTCAATTAAGGACACAAATTAACAACTTGAATGCATAACATGATGAAATTGTATATCTGAGAAGATGTCTTCCAAGTGAACATGAAAGTAGAACATATGAGCATACTAAATAAATTAAAAAGGGAAAAACTTGTGTGAACCGTCGATTCGTGAGACGGGTCGGGTCATTTATTAAATGGGTCAACATGTGCATCTCACGCCCTCCCCTCATCATTTCTTTACCCTCAATGTTTCTCTCTCTATATTTGCTACAGGATCGATGTCGCATCTCCGATCATCCGCTCCCGTCTCCTCTGCTCTAGCTCTCCGTCTCCCGGTGATCGATCCCCCCATCTCCAATCCTCTATTCAAGCTCTCCACCTCCTCCCATCTTCTCCACCTCCATTTCTGTCGTAGCCTCCAACTCCGGTAAGTATTGCAACTCAACAAATGAGAATTTCACTCATCGATCTCACATCTTCGATCCTCTGCGTCTCCGTTCCTCCTATCTCCAATCCTCCATTCAAGCTTTCTGCTTCCTCCCATCTCCTCCACCTCCATTTCTACCGTAGCCTCAAACTCCGGTAAGTATTGCAACTCGGCAAAAAAGAATTTCTCTCATCTCGGCTAAGTTTGAACAGAAACTGCAATGTATCTTTTTTGTTTCAGAGTACATGTTTGGAAGCTTGTGAATAATTATTGTGATAATTTGTGTAATTCATGTTTCAACTTTAATTACATTTAGATTGCAGAATGCTGAAAGTCGGAAACAGAACCTCTATGTTCACTTCTTCCTTTGCCAAAAACTCCATATTGAATTTAACCCACATAACTGCTCAATGATTACACATAATCTTACGTATTCTTAACATGACTCCAAGTTTTAGTCTTACAGGGAAAAACAATTCTTAAAGTTATGATTATTCATTTGTGCTATAAAGTATTGTGTTTGATGATTAAAGTATTGGTTATTCATTTGTGTTATGAAGTACTATATTTAGGGTATAAATTATTAGATTTAATGCCTAAAGTATTGTGTTTAAAGTTATGATTACTCATTTGTGCTATAAAGTACTACATTTAGGGTATAAAGTATTAGGTTTAATCCTTAAAGTATTATGTTTAAGTCTTAAAGTTATTGATAGGGAATATACCCTGGGATTACCGCTATACGTATTTTTGGCGTTTATACGGTATCGGGTACGAGTCTAGGGGCCTATATAAAGGGCCCTAGCCCTTCAAGTTAGGGGCTTTTTTCCCTTCTCCTCCTCTCTCTAGAAAGATCCTAGAAGCCGAGCTCTCCCTTCTCTCTAAGTTATTACTCAGGAATAATCAATGAAGGAGATGACTGAGAGCCAATAGTTGATATACATTATGCTTTCCTCACATTGTTCATACATATTACGTACATAGATGAATTTACGCTATCATTTTTGGCGTCGTCTGTGGGGAAACGGGCAACCAGCCGTGTTCCTACAATTACTTGTTTTCCTTGATTTTCTTCTGATGTAAAGTTGATGGAGTGAAGCTTGCAACCAATGCTACTGGGAGAGCAGGTTTGAGGAGTTGCAGTCTGGCTTTGCATGTCACTATTTATGCATCCTAAGCTATCCGCCTGGTTCTGAGGTTCCTCGCCTATTCGTCGGCAACTCATCCTCTGGGATGCCAAATCCTAGCCAGAGTGGCCAGAAGAGTGATAGCCAACATGCAACTCCAACAGTTTGATGCAAACCACAGCGTGCACATTCAAGCACCCATCAAAACTGCGAAAAACACCGTAATTCCACCGCTGGAGATCCCAGCTCCGCCACTCGTCACTGTCTTGCATCACCGCCACTCACCATTGTATCACCCCGTCGATTCAAGCAGGAAACCGATCAACACTTCCGTGGCTCTGTCCCTTGCTGGTTTGATTCTGTTCTTAGCCCGTAGAAAAACGTTGATGAGAATATGCAGCGCAACTCCAGAAAACCATTCCTGGCCATAACATCTTCTTCATCTTCATGATGGCAAAGCTTTCTTTTAATGGTGGGTATGGGCGGTCCAATGGAAATTGAAAAAATGCATGCAAGCTAATTGGTGAATAGTGCTGCTGGAGTGTGAGAATCAGTGCAGTGGAAAGAAAGATAAAAAGTAAAAAAATAAATTAAATAATAAAAGGGAGAAAATTAGCGTAAGCATGTGGGGACCTCGTCCCTTGGGGGCGTTGATTGGCATACGCCACAATTTGCTCTAATTTTGGTCAGGTTAATTGACAGAACCGTTGAAGGAAATCATAAAGCACCACGCACGCGACATCTTCATGGATTCATATTCTTTGTTGTCAACCACTGGCAAACCCAAAATTGCATGTTAGCCGTGCTGAGCTGAGGTCTTCCCATTTGCTTAATCAAATAAATACTAAGCACAATATAGACAGGTCAGATCGAGTATAACCAGGCTATTGGTGTTTTGCGATCATCACGGTGCTCGTTTCCGATCATGCCGAGTAGCAAATCAGTTTCCTTAATCTACACATTAGTTCCCGGAAGATTGGATCATCACCGAGCCCTTTAACAACTATTTCACGGTCTGGACTCTGTCTAAGCCTGCCTTTTCTCCGAGCAGATTTCCAGAACCATGGCTGAGCATGTCCCATACACCAGTCACACTGATTTGGGACTCAGAAGGCATCGACTTCACGAGTATAATGTTGCTGTCACCTTCCCAGGCCGGTCATTCTGGATTGATATTGTGTTTTTTCTCCAGCAATATTATCAAGCTCGGTCCCGATCATGATAAAAGCCACTTGTTGAGAATTCTCGAGCCGGAACCGAAGCCGATCACTGCCTTAAACTATAGCAGTCGCTCCCGAACAAGCAGCCAGAGTCACCACACGATCAGCGCCGCGTCCAGGTCGAATGAGCGATGTCCCCGGTCAGCAAGGCGATGACTCAGACGGTTGAATGTACTTTCCGACCTTCTGAGCGGTTAGCCAAAGATGATTAGAGACTATAATTTTTTTTCGAAACAGAAGAATTAATCCTTGGATTTTGAGTTGGTTCCCTAAGCTGCCACCTGGTGAAAGTGTCACCGAGCATGGTTTAAGTCGCACCAATTGCACTAAACGTGAATTCTAGACAAATGTACGTCGGCTATGGTATGACAACACAATCTGTTTAAGCATTTTGGGTCTCCTAGTCGCTACCCAAACTCGTGCATTAAGTTAGCTTAAGGACAATGGAACCTGGTTACAAAGGCCACTAGGCATCATCGAGCGGTCAGTAAACCACCACCCGGTTTCACCGTTCTAAGAAATCCGACCTCTCTGATCATGGAATCTACCCAGAATGAACTATATATTCAGTTTGACTCATAATTATCAAGGTTACTCCGGTCACCCCGTAAAATCGATCATGGTGTTGAATTTTATCCCGGAGGCTCCCTACTTGTTTAATAGAGCTTTGGACTTGTACCTGCCATCGACATCCGGCCTTGTGATCATATAAGATTACACCTGGCGTGATTCACTTCCAGGTCCCCATCATAAAATTCGTCGTTTCTTCTGCGACCGGTATAACTCCACCTAGTGGCAGAACGGAATTTCAACCTCAGTTACCGAGCTCCGGCATTCCGACCTCATGTCTGCTATGGGTTGAAGGATACATGCATAAAGAATAAAAGGTGAAAAGGGCACAAAAGTAAATTCATTATAGATTAGTCAATCGTAGTTTCCTTCCCTTCCCTGCTTGTATATAAGTCCTCAGATATGCAGAACATATAGCTTCTTATTCATTCAACTTGTAACAAGCTTTCTTCTTCAATAATAATCAACTTTGCTTTTCTGCTCGCACACAGTGCACAATCCAACATGGTATCAGAGCTCGCCGGTGAGGGAGCTATGCCGCCGCAGCTTCCGACACCAGCGAGTCACGTTGAGCTGCGCTATCGTCGGAGAGACAAACAGATCTGCAGAGGAGTTAATCTGGTGAAAATAGTCACATTGTTCACTCCGACCACAATGTTCGTCACATTAAGCCTAGACGGTAGCTCACGGAGCAAATCCGTAGAGATTTTGAGCAGAGTGCTCGTTAGTCCTCTGTTTGCCGTCTTCAATCGCACTTCATGGAGCAAATCTGTGAGGAATTCAAGCAGAGTGCTTGATTCTTTGCTTGTAGCCTTCTATTCCTGGAGAAGATCCATGGAAAACATGAGCGCAGAGCTCGTCAATTCTTCGTTAGTGACCATCGATTGCAGTTCCTGGAGCAGATCTAGTGAAAATCTGAGTGATTCACGGAGCAGGTCCGTGGAAATTTTGAGCAGAGTGCTCGTAGCATGCAATAATAATATCAGTTTCTCTGAGAGTCTCACAGTGAGACCTAGTTACGATGCATTGGCAGTTTCGTCGCCATTGCCGTCGGCACCTAAAGCACCGGAGAAAGACAGTGAACTCTATCCACAGTGGAAGAGATGTAATGCGTTGATCACTTTGTGGATCCTAAGGTCAGTTACTTGATAAGTTGTGTTTTAGCGGGAGGTGGAAAGAGTGTAGGTGAATAAAACGGGAAGAAGTTCCCGAGTGTCGGTCTCAAGGAATGGTAGAAAAGGATTTGGTAGACAAGGGAGTAGTCACAAGAGTTCTTCGTTTTCGAAAGCTAATCCTAAAAAGGTAGGGGTGTAAGGCTCGTTTTCGAAAGCTAATCCTAAAAAGGTAGGGGTGTAAGGCATGCTATCGAAAGCTAATCCTAAAAAGGTAGGGGTGTAAGGCATGCTAAGGTAGACAAACTAAGGTAAAAGAGCAAGAACAATCTATTTGGAAGGAGGGTTCGAATCAATCTAACAAGTACATAAACTCTTGATTTCCTATAGGTTTTCGGTGTGGCAATACTTAAGGGACATACTTGAGACAAAAACACAAACACCTAAGCCATTCTCATGGTCAAAGGACTCCCTTCTACACACTAGGGTTATTCTCATAACTCCTAAGTTCAAAGAGGCATGCTAGCAAACACCTTGTGTGCTCTATTTGTCTTCTAATCCCCCTTCTCTCAAAGGTGGGAAAGAAAAGTGGTTGGAGAGGTCTAACACACTCCCTACACTCGTAAGTGAGTGATTCTACCCTAATTCCCTAAGGCAACCGGCCAAGTTAGCCTAGAGTCCACACTAACACTCCAAAACACTATCAAGCATCCATTAAGCATCATTCAAACCTTACTTCAAGACATTTAGCATTCAAGAGATACATACAAGCTCAAATGATCCAAACCACAAGAAGTTTTAGCCAATCATTCCAAAAATCAAAATCATCATTGCAAATGTTCACAAGAGAGAGAACTAGATTCAAAAACAAAGTGCAATTCAAGATCAAAGACAAAATTTAAGATCAAATCACTAAACAAAACAATAAAGCAAATCACAAAATAGAAATGGAAGAACAATAGAAGAAATTGAAAGATTACTTGATTGCAAATGGAATTCTTCTACAAATCTCTATCAATTGCAAGTTGATGTCCACAATCTTCTCCAAATCTAGCTAGTTGAATGGAAATATGAATGGAATTGAAGTGAATTGGGAGAGAATTTCAACCTAATTTTAGAGAGAGAAATTTTAGGCTAAGCTAATCTGGAAAAATGAATGGGATCCCTCTGAAAAATGCCCCCAATTCCCTATTTAAATCGCGCCAACCGCCAAAAATAGACGTAGTGGACGCCCGACTGGACGCGCGTCCGCTGCGCGTCCTAAGCAGACATTGCAACTTCAGAGGGCGATTTTTCGGACGCGAGGCGTCCGGTGGCGTCCTAAGCAGACATCTCAAACTTCAGAGAGCTGATTTTCGGACGCGGAGCGTCCGGTGGCGTCCAGCAGGTGTCCGCAAGGGACTGCTTTGCACTTCGCGGATCTGGGACGTGGACGCCTGGACGGACGCGCGTCCTA
>NC_044929.1:12783198-12808285 GCF_003576645.1 Ipomoea triloba | reverse complement strand
GCGTCCACTGGGCGTCCATGGTGTATTTCGCACTCCAACTTCGACTCGTGAATCCTTCTTCGAAATCTAGCCATTTTCTGCCTTTTTGCCCATCTTTTTACCTACAAAATGATTAACCAAGTGTGGAACGGGGTCCAATGGCAATATGAAGCATTCTAACGCAATAAAGGGACAAATCAAACACAAAAGCTACGAATTGTGCACTAGACGATCCGATAACAACCTTATAAAGATGGCATCTTTTGCACTTATCAAACTTTCCACACTTTAAACCTTGCTTGTCCTCAAGCAAGCTATCATTGAATCAAGCACACATAAGTGAAAAAGATGCCACAACTTTGATATTCAAGCAAGCTAAGACACAAGAATGATGCATACATTTGAAATCAATACATTCCTTAAGCTATCATGAAAATGTGTTCTTAAACAATCCTTCGATTCTCAATAACGACTATCCCAAGAACAAAAATCCTTTGGTAAAAATAAAGCATTTAGATTACTTCCAATTGTCATACGAGTCAAGCATGCAATCCAATAAAGGGTTCACCAACCATTTAAAGCGGGCCACTAGTCGAGCCAACTAGTGGGACCGATGTGCACAAACCAAACCTATTAGACCACCCTTATAACCTCAAGCCCCCTAGATTCTAGCGTGATAAACAAAAAGGCTTTAAGGTTATCTACTACCCCTCAAGACCGACCATCGGGCTACCCGATCTCACATGGAGCTCCATGCTTTTTCGAGAACTGTGCAATGGGTGCCCGGTCCCAACGGGATAGATCTCTCCTTTTCTCATTCTCCAAGATAACCTCATCGGGCTACCCGACTTCACATAGATATCCATGCTTTTTCGAAGACGGTGCAATGGGTGCCCGAATCTCAGCGGAATGGCTCTCTTCAATTTTCTCATCTCCCAAGACCTCGTATCGGGGCAACCGACTTCACGTGGATCTCCACGCTTTCTCGAAGACAGTGCGATGGTTGCCCCTCAACTTGCCCTAGCGAGACGGTTTCATCTTTTCAAATCCTAAGGTGGCCTCATTGGCCTCTTTTGGGGTTTTGGCCTCATTGGGCTCTTTTGAACAATCTTAAAGTAAAGCATCACCTTCACAACCCCACACTACACCTTCGGGAGAGCAAAAACAAAAGAAATTAGGTTCATTTTCGGGCTTAGTAAACATTATATTACTAGGTTTGATAGGTGCACACTCCCACTTCGTTCCCTCCTTGACTATGGTCCGGGTTAAATGAGAGGTGAACATCACACAATCATGCAACAAATTATCCAATTTAAACAAGAGTATAAGAGTTTTCTTCCACGGGATAGTCCTAATTGAGAAACAAGGGTTCATTCAAAACACACATTTTACAAGCGAGATTAAGCAACGCATTCATTTCAAACATGTCCATTGTTCTAAGCTAGGCATTGCATTTGCAAATCAAAGTCTTTCAAGCACAAGTGTGCTTTCCTTTCCACACTTTAAACCGAACATCGTCCTCGATGTTCATACTATGCACACGGTGGAAAAACTTACAAAAGATCTTAACCATGGAATGCTCGTTTCCACACTTTAGAAGTGTGCTATGGGCTACGGGTCACACAACATACTTTTATGAATGATTTTAAGACAAGCTAATGCACAAGTCATGCCATCACACCCGTTATCCACACTTTTAAAAGAAAAGCATATAGGTAAAAGAAGGTGTAAGCATATAGAAACTCCCCTATGGCATTTAAGATCTACATGAGTATGCTCATATCATCTCCCTTTTCTTTGCAATTCCCTGCACAACACAAGCTTTCAAACACATGGATTCACATTCGATTAGCCAAATTAAGAGATCATCAAGAGTAAAGATTCAATATTAAAAGTAAAAACTAAAAGAATAATGCGAACAAAACATGAATTAAGAACGAAGTATAAGTGCGTAATAGAACACGTGCCAAATTCAAAAAGAAATCCTACAACTAAGCAACTAGGATCATCAAGGTGCACTAGATCATATGCCCGATCTATCGGACTCCTCTCCAAACCGCCCGAGTGTGAGCCTCCGTACTTCGTATTCAAGCATATTAACCCGGTTCTCAAGTCTCTCTATAATTCCCCATAAGTCTCTTTGCTCTCCGCTATCTTCATCCTCACTAGGCCCCTCGGGTGCTATTCCAAATTGTAAGAAATCACCTATGTCTAGGGGTGTCATCGTGGTTGCCACCGCTTCATACGCAAGAGTATCCTCAAATCCCAAGGCTTCACATAGCCTACTAACTAGTGGCCCCACAAAGATACTCTCACTATCCTCGTAGCTTTGTCTCTTTAAAAAGGTTTTACAAAGCTCTCCCATATGAATCGGGGTTCCCGTGTATATGCTCCAAAGTACGAATAACTCCCTTCTTGTAACATTGTCATTTGGAGATTGCCTTCCCAACCAAGAACGTGCGATAATATGCCACATTATTTTAAGCTCCGGGACTTTGATGTATTTGTAGTATAGTGGTGAGTATTACCGCCTGTCACGCGGGTGACCCGGGTTCGATCCCCGGCAACGGCGCCATTTGATAAGTTGTGTTTTAGCGGGAGGTGGAAAGAGTGTAGGTGAAGAAATTCCCGAGTGTCAGTCTCAAGGAATGGTAGATGAAGAAATTCCCGAGTGTCAGTCTCAAGGAATGGTAGAAAAGGATTTGGTAGACAAGGGAGTAGTCACAAGAGTTCTTCGTTTTCGAAAGCTAATCCTAAAAAGGTTGGGGTGTAAGGCATGCTAAGGTAGACAAACTAAGGTAAAAGAGCAAGAACAATCTATTTGGAAGGAGGGTTCGGATCAATCTAACAAGTACATAAACTCTTGATTTCCTATAGGTTTTCGGTGTGGCAATACTTAAGGGACATACTTGAGACAAAAACACAAACACCTAAGCCATTCTCATGGTCAAAGGACTCCCTTCTACACACTAGGGTTATTCTCATAACTCCTAAGTTCAAAGAGGCATGCTAGCAAACACCTTGTGTGCTCTATTTGTCTTCTAATCCCCCTTCTCTCAAAGGTGGGAAAGAAAAGTGGTTGGAGAGGTCTAACACACTCCCTACACTCGTAAGTGAGTGATTCTACCCTAATTCCCTAAGGCAACCGGCCAAGTTAGCCTAGAGTCCACACTAACACTCCAAAACACTATCAAGCATCCATTAAGCATCATTCAAACCTTACTTCAAGACATTTAGCATTCAAGAGATACATACAAGCTCAAATGATCCAAACCACAAGAAGTTTTAGCCAATCATTCCAAAAATCAAAATCATCATTGCAAATGTTCACAAGAGAGAGAACTAGATTCAAAAACAAAGTGCAATTCAAGATCAAAGACAAAATTTAAGATCAAATCACTAAACAAAACAATAAAGCAAATCACAAAATAGAAATGGAAGAACAATAGAAGAAATTGAAAGATTACTTGATTGCAAATGGAATTCTTCTACAAATCTCTATCAATTGCAAGTTGATGTCCACAATCTTCTCCAAATCTAGCTAGTTGAATGGAAATATGAATGGAATTGAAGTGAATTGGGAGAGAATTTCAACCTAATTTTAGAGAGAGAAATTTTAGGCTAAGCTAATCTGGAAAAATGAATGGGATCCCTCTGAAAAATGCCCCCAATTCCCTATTTAAATCGCGCCAACCGCCAAAAATAGACGTAGTGGACGCCCGACTGGACGCGCGTCCGCTGCGCGTCCTAAGCAGACATTGCAACTTCAGAGGGCGATTTTTCGGACGCGAGGCGTCCGGTGGCGTCNAATGCAATCCCCAAGCTATCATGAAAATGTGTTTTTAAACAATCCTTTGATTCTCAACAACGGCTATCCCAAGAACAAAACCCTTTGGCACAAAGTGAAGCATTTTGATTAACTTTCATTATCATACGGGTCAAGCATGCAATCCAATAACGGGTTCACCAACCATTTAAAGCGGGCCACTAGCCGAGCCAACTAGTGGGACCGATGTGCACAAACCAAACCTATTAGACCACCCTTGTAACCTCAAGCCCCCCTAGATTCTAGCGTGATAAACAAAAAGGCTTAAAGGTTATCTACTACCCCTCAAGACCGACCATCGGGCTGCCCGATCTCACATGGAGCTCCATGCTTTTTTGAGAACTGTGCAATGGGTGCCCGGTCCCAACGGGATAGATCTCTCCTTTTCTCATTCTCCAAGATAACCTCATCGGGCTACCCGACTTCACATGGATATCCATGCTTTTTCGAAGACGGTGCAATGGGTGCCCGAATCTCAGCGGAATGGCTCTCTTCAATTTTCTCATCTCCCAAGACCTCGTATCGGGGCAACCGACTTCACGTGGATCTCCACGCTTTCTCGAAGACAGTGCGATGGTTGCCCCTCAACTTGCCCTAGCGAGACGGTTTCATCTTTTCAAATCCTAAGGTGGCCTCATTGGCCTCTTTTGGGGTTTTGGCCTCATTGGGCTCTTTTGAACAATCTTAAAGTAAAGCATCACCTTCACAACCCCACACTACACCTTCGGGAGAGCAAAAACAAAAGAAATTAGGTTCATTTCCGGGCTTAGTAAACATTATATTACTAGGTTTGATAGGTGCACACTCCCACTTCGTTCCCTCCTTGACTATGGTCCGTATCTCTGATTTACTTGAGGAAATCTATTCCTTAAAACAAGGATCCTCCACCGTGACTGAGTATTATACTCAATTAAAAACGTGGTGGAATGAATTGTTATTTTTGAGGCCTTTACCGGAGTGTGAGTGCAATCCAAGTTGCCAGTGTGATGCAATTGCTAAGGCTAAAGAATATCTACAAAATGATCAAGTAATTAGGTTTTTAAAGGGATCGAATGACAATTTTTCTATGCTTAGATCACATATTATGCTTATGGAACCTTTGCTAGAAATGGATACAGCCTTTGAAATGATTATTAGAGAGAAACTAGCAGAACTGTATGAGTATGAACAACAGTGGTCAAAAGCAGTCCAGATGTTCAGTGACATTGATCTAGAATCTGAAATGAGAGTCGTTGATGACAATTTCAGGCTTTCAAAATGTGTCCTAATTGCACGTTTGTATCTTGAGGATGATGATGCTGTCAATGTTGAAGCAAAATTTGAAGTAGGTATTACAGACCTTGATGGTCTAGATGCTATTAAGGAATTCAGCATTATTGTTTTTTTTTCTCACCAGAGGACTTGTTTTGTTTTTTGGTTATGCTTATTCTGCATATGAATGCTTTAAAACTGTGGAATTGGGTGCATTTTGGGACAAGCTTACATTGGAGGAGGTTAAGAAAGTTGCATCATTGAATGATGTCTCACTAAAGGAAATTCTTGGGACTTTACTTGTTAATGGACTGTCAATGTCTATCTGCAAAGCAATGGTTTGGACTATTCCATCAGTTTATGTGAAAGCAAGCTCTGCATTATTAGAAATCATCCAAGCTAAACCTTGCAGGCTTTGCAATGAGACAATATTATAAGGAACAAGTCACTAGAAATCCTGGTTTTATATCTCAAGTGCCTAGTGATGATGCTTATGTTAATTCTGGTGAAGGCATTGGTTATGTTAATGACAAGAGAGTGCAGTGTATTTTTTCTGGTTTGAAGAGCATACTATAGAGAAATGTTATAGGAAACACGTATTTCCTCCTGGTCATAAGCTGAAATCAAGACAGAGGAACATTAATGGCAATAGAGTGGCTAATTAGTTTGAACTTGAGAATGACAGTCCAGAACAATGTCAGAAGTTGATGGAATTTTTTTGGTCTCATGAAGATTGTTTCTGCTGCCAAGGTTGTTTATCATGTTGATTCAAATTGCTGTGATTCAGTTTCAAATTTCTCCTCCAAAGACTAATAGTGAGCAAAGTATAACTGCAAAATCATCAGTGGAGCAAAATTATCAGAGGGTGTGTTTGTAGATTGCTTGCTTCAACAGTAGTGAAGGAGTAGAACTCTGATGAAGAAAAGGTGAAAGTTAGTTGTTTTAGACAGTGCAGACTGTAGATAAATAATCTGTTTCATTGCTCTGGATACTACTTATCTGTGATGAAGGTGGCTATGGCCTCTCACTTTCAAGCTAAGCTGGGCATACAAAGACTTGCAATGCTCCAGCTTACGGGGGTGTTGGAGGATACATGCGTAAAGAATAAAAGGTGAAAGGGCACAAAAGTAAATTCATTATAGATTAGTCAATCGTAGTTTCCTTCCCTTCCCTGCTTGTATATTAGTCCTCAGATATGCAAAACATATAGCTTCTTATTCATTCAACTTGTAACAAGCTTTCTTCTTCAATAATAATCAACTTTGCTTTTCTGCTTTCTTCTTCACCTCACTGTGCACACAGTGCACAGTCCAACAGAAGAGGTGCCCATGTGAAGGCGTGCAGTGCATGTTTCAAACCTCCACCGCTACGCAGACAGCAAGACTCCGGTCGGCAAAATGGGCGGTGTCCCATGGCAGCATGGCAATGACTAAAAAGACCGAATGCATCTCCCGATGGGGTGATCGAAGTCCCAAGTTAGTCTCCCAATCAGATGCGTTTCAAATCAGATGCTCAACGCAGAGGGAGTACGATCAATTATTCATCCCCATTAGGACTTACCGGCGAGCCCATGAGGAAATAGAGAACCTATCACCAAGCAATAGCTCCTGATTAGCCCTAAAGAAGCACATTTCCGGTCAATCATAAAGGCATGACACGTACCATCACGCCGATGACTTCGCCAGGCAGACCGACCCTTGAACTATTTTCGGCCTTCTAAAAGGAAAATAAAAATCTGTTATGCCATTCCTCAAAACAATCAAACTCTGGCATGATCGGTAGGACTATTGTGCTGAAGTTACAAACGTGCTCGCAAGTCCTTGATGATCGCCGAGCTTCAGGCAAACGTTCCACAGCCTCACCCTTCGGTAGCAATGATCGGTGGCTGGTATGAGTTCGATATTTATTTTCACTCATCTTTCCCGGCCAGCCATCCATGCACTCTCTATCTAAGCAGTCGGTATACAATTACTGCAAAGGATTGAATTTCAGTACCTGGTGGAATCACTCTGGAACTTGTCTCTAACCTTTCCTATCAAGGCATCTAATCGTCAAGGTCGGTATATTCAGTTTGGCCATGGCGCGATCGTAGAGTATACACCTGTATAACCGAGACAAGCCACCCGGTTGGATGCCTACTCCGAACATCTCCGTGCCATCCACGATCGGTTAGCGTTTCAGAGTTAAGAGCCAGTCAAAAAGATAACTTGCAAAACAGCTCTTGAACTAGCATGCGTTGGTTATGCGTATTGTACTGACCTCACCGACGTCGCATTCATATGTGGAAGGGCGGTGCTGACAACTGAGCGGATATATGTTGCGCATTCGCATTCTAAATTGTTTCCCGATCTCCTAAGCATTGCGAATTTCCCGACCAACATGATAGAAACCTGATTGGGATCATAAGTTAGTCTCTATTCGATCAGCCGGTGTTTTGGATAAGCTCCCAAGCATCCATCATTCTCAAGAGAAATAAATAGATCCCCGACCGTCGCTACGGATCGGAATAAAATTTTCTAGAATCATACTGATATTCCAGACTTCTCCAGTTCTGTCTATCAATTTTCCGACCATCCACCAAATACGAAACTCTTCATTTGAACAGCCATAGCTGATAGTGCCGTATGCAACGTTCATTTGTGGTTGGGCGTATATAACACAATGATCGGAGACGCAGCAGTGCAGCACTACCAAACTTCATACAACTGGGCCTGAGATGGTTTCCCTCCGAACATATTCTCCGTAACGGTGATCGGACATCTCCAAGCTCTACAACAATTATTTCCTCGGGCAATTTACCTTTTGCCCCGTGCTTAATCGGAGAGACAGATCCTACATATTGGTTCCCGAGCTTGTGATCGAAGCCTGATATTGTTTTGACTCCCCAAAGAGTGAACGACCATCAACGGCAGTATATATGGTCGATATTACGTCTAAAAGCTAGCGCACCTCTGAAATCCGTCGATCTGTTGATAAAAGTTTCTAGGCTTCATCTCTACAAGCGGGAAAAGCTTACACAATTCTATTTAATAGTTGATTCGTGTCAAGCAAGCCTTCAGCAGCTCCAAAGACCGTTGTTCGTTGTGATCGAGCGCATGTCTATGCTGGAATTATGTTACTGGTCTCTTAGAACGAGTGATCGATTGCCGGTCTTCTCCGTACAGGCTAGACCGCCAAATCCAATTGCATAATCTTCAAGCTCAGACTAGAAGAAAGCTAGAGCAATGGGGATAGCAGAGTAGTTGCGGTCGGGCTAAGTCACCAGCCAAACTCGGTATCCGGGCACCGTAATTCTGATCATAGCTTTGTCTACTGATTATGGTCGAGCATATGGCTGAATTTACTTGTCAAGGGTGGGGGATACGACATGCTAGCAGGTATACTGGACATCTGGCATGGCGCATTTTCGATAAAGCTCCAAAGTTAGAAAATCCCCACCGGGCTCAACGATTCCAAACTTTTCAGCTCTAGCATGTTGTCGATATTCATTCCCCGTCATAAAAATGATTACCGTAACTTTAGGGGATAATCAACCATGAACCCTGAGCAGTCAAAGTCTAGAGGTTCGGCAAGGGAGATCTAAAGTAATGAGAGCAAACCGTTATTCTTTGGTCGGAATGCCTGATTGGCTCCGGTTAGCTGGCATCATGTCGTCCGTGAACTCATGACCGACAGTGGCTGTTCCCAAGCTACGAGCTATAGTCTAACCCCGATCAGTCCCCCATGCGCATTTTGACCTATCAAAAACTATTGCATAAGCTGAAAGACCGAGCAGAGTTCTAGTCTCCAACAAGCCAGGTTCAAACCTGTAGCAAGCTAACTAAAAAATATATTCATGAGAATTGAACTGTCTGGTTCTAGTATGTTGCACGCACCGGTATGTTTATTAGCTCAGAAACCTGGGTCTATATAATTCTTTCGATCAGCCTTCAGACCTCGCATCATGGAATTGAAATCCCGTACGCCGAAGGCAGATGACACATATCTTACACTCGTGAGTGTAAGGCCAAACGGATGAACGCATTATATTCCTGGTCGATCATTGTAGAGTATATTTCTTCAGGTAGCTATAGACCTTGACTGGAGAAAAGCCGGCGCGGTCGGAAGTCTGACCTTCAACGAGATATGGCATACTGCCCGATGATGAGATTCCGCTCATGTTTAAATTAATTTCCCCAGGCCCATGGTGTACCATCCTTCACTCTGATATTTTATGGCACGATCATTTTTACATCAAATTTTTCCTATCCTGCTTGAGTTGACGGCATGATGCTCGGGGAACTCGTGCTTGGTAAAGAATTTTTGATCGCCTATGGAGTTGATGCCTTTGTTCAGGAGGCAGTATAGAGCCCCTGTATCCGATCACAAATTCAAGTTGCTTGACTGAGTCTGCTTGGGAGTGCTGGTACTGCAAGGGCATAACCTTAACTACCAATAAGTTCTTGCCCATCAATCCGAGAACAGGATTAAAAGCAGATGGACTCACCGAACCACAATCAGTGCTGTATGGGATTATGACCTCAGTGTCAGCAAAAACTTAGGCGTGACTATATTCAGTAGGTGAGTGTCTAGTGTATCGGGGGACCTGAACTAGGATCCTCCATAGATACCATATTGACCTGAATCGCCACTCTATAGTCTTTCTTTTACAGGACTCTGGCCATTAACTCGGAAGGTCAGGAAAGACGAAGTCACTTCCCGATCATCGAATAGGAGTAGGCTGAAGTTTCGATTGTGAAGTTAATCGGCTGACTGGATGAAGTTGCTACAAGAATTCAACCCTACTTCGAGAACTCAATTGTTGACCTCTCCGAGCAGCGGGCATAGTTCTGTCGCGAGTATATTCCACAATGCTAGGGTGACGGGCTAACCTTCTACTTGTTGAAGTTGAACAGTGAGAGACTGGCCATTGGACAAGTCCTTGAAGCTCGAACAGTTAATGACTAATGCATGGTTAAGCTCGATCAAGTTCGGAGCGACTTGCAGTGATCCGACCAGAGATAGAGGACAAGAGCATGATGGGGATGCTGACCAGTAGAAGTGGCTTGGTGGTGTCATAGTTATACTCTTGTTAAAATGCTTCATTATGCATAATGAATAGTTAGTAGTTTGCCGTGCATGTTCTGCCTCCGATCAGGGAACTGAAATTGGTTCAGCGAGGCATGCCCGCTCGGGCACTGTTAATCGGCTCAGGGAATACCTACAATCCACTTCTCATGAAAATGGTGGCTGAATGACATGCTCGGGGTAATCTCAAACAATCGCAAAGTTGGGTGATGACCACTGCTTCCTGAACTTTTAAGCTCAGAAAACTGATCATAACCGAGGCTTACTACCCAGCTGGGACTGCACCGGTGACCGGAGCTCGAAGAATTTTCTAGCTAGCTTCGTCGAGACTATAGCTCGGTGCTCGAAAAAACATAAAGAATGAAGTCCGCAGTGCTCTGTTTTTCGGTCGTCGATTCTAAAGGCAATTTGGTATCTGTCTACAGGCTTAGCTCGCTGATTTCACTACTTTAGTGAATTACACAGCTCAGGGTCCTTTTCCTTGCAGTAGGAAGTCTATTTGACACATTCATCATGATCGAAAACTGGGAGGCCGAGATCATTGGCATTGATTCGCACCGATCACAGCATGGTTGCCCTGTTAAACTCGAAAAAAATTGCCATGAATGGTCTTTGCAAGCTTTGAGTCGGGATACAAATCCATTTCGATAATCGACCAACTAGTTGGTCTGTTTCTCAGTCTCCTCTAGATGGATAACCGGATCGGAGTCCGACTCTTGGCGCTTCTTGAATGATCAAATGCATTCCCTGATTTTAGTCAAGCGAGTGGCCGGTGCACCAGGTAACCATCTCTGGTTTTTTGTCCCTGTTAATGCGTAGATGACCGGCAATCTTACGGATCGGAGTAGATGGTGACTTGCAAAGTCTGGAATGTTGAATATAATTCAACTTCAAGGTCGGTTATGGCACCCAACATCGTATACATGAGGGATGCAAGTTAAATCTAGTGGTCAGAAACTCCCTAGAGTTACGGGCATATTGTGCAAATTTTAAGAATTTATAAGTTACAGCAGTAGTTTTAAATTGTAAAATGTATGGCCTAAGTTGTAAATTGTATAAGTTATAGGCCCATACTTAGAAATTTGTAATAGCAAATTTAAATGTAATAAGTCCGGTTAGGTCAGCCCGTCCACCACCGGCATTGTAAGCCGGGGTCAGATCTCGGTATTGTCCTCGGACTGATCTCTTTGGGTGTATAGTGCTCACTACGGGAGCAAGGTGCCCGTTATGGTCCTCGGACCGATCTTTTTGGAGTATAGTGCCCAGTATGGAAACAAGATGCCCGTTGTGGTCCTCGGACCGGTCTTTTGGGCTTAGGGCCCATCACGGTAGAAAGTGCCAATTTATTTGCCCAGTTCTAGGGCGTTGGGAATAAGGTGCCCATTTGCGATCTGTAAGATCGGTTACGACCGAAAGGTCGGAAAAAACTACTGTCTCTGAATTGGTGGGGGAAAATGCCCTCGACCATACAACTTTATAAGAATGTAAATATGATCATGTATGCATGTTAGATGTGTACGAAGCCTGATTAAGATGGTACTGTCACCATCGACATCGTTAAGTCCGAGAAAAATCTCGGCACCAGTTCGGTCACCAAGCCGAAGGCCAAAAAAGGCATTTGATCAAAAAGATCATATTCCGGTCACCAGGGCCGAAGGCCGAAAAGGCATTAGATCGAAAAGATCATATTCTGGTCACCAGGGCCGAAGGCCGAAAAGGTATTAGATCGAAAAGATCGTATTCCGGTCACAGAGCCGAAGGCCGAGAAGGCATTAGATCGAAAAGATCATAGTCCGATCGCCGAGCTGAAGGCCGAGAAGGCATTAGATAAAAAAGATCATATTCTTGTCGTCGAGCCAAAATTCGCAAAGGCATTAGATTGAAAAACTCATATTCCGGTCACTTGATCAAGATGCCCGACCAAAGGCCTTACGTACGATCTCTGGATCAGCACCGATCTCTTGGTCGGAAGCCCGACCATAGGCCTTATGTTTGATATCCGAATCGGGGGCCCGACCACGGGCCTTGTATATTGATCCCTATATCGGTAAAATTTCAACCTCTCAATCGTAACGCAAATCTGATCCCTCGATCGGTAGAGTTCCAACGACCCTTATAGTCTAAAAAACTAACGCTTTGTGTTGTGTTCTTTTTTCCTTTGGCTATGATTTTTTCCCATGGGGTTTTTCCTTAGCCCAAGGTTTTTTATGACGCAACCAGCGCAAGTCACGGACTATATGGTTGATTTTTTCCAGCCCGAACTCCTCCGCATTAGCGCTTTGTGTTGTGCTCTTTTTTCCTTGGCTATGATTTTTTCCCATTGGGTTTTTTCTTAACCCAAGGTTTTTTACGAGGCAACCAGCGTAAGTCACGGACTATGCAATCAGGTTTTCCAGCCCGAACCCTTCCTCATTCGCTCGACGTTAGGGCACGGACTGGGGGGGTTATTTGATAGGGAATATACCGTGAGATTACCGCTATACGTATTTTTGGCGTTTATACGGTATCGGGTACGAGTCTAGGGGCATATATAAAGGGCCCTAACCCTTCAAGTTAGGGGCTTTTTTCCCTTCTGTTCCTCTCTCTAGAAAGATCCTAGAAGCCGAGCTCTCCCTTCTCTATAGAAAGATCCTAGAAGCCGAGCTCTCCCTTCTCTCTAAGTTATTACTCAGGAATAATCAATGAAGGAGATGATTGAGAGCCAATAGTTGATATACATTATGCTTTCCTCACATTGTTCATACATATTACGTACATAGATGAATTTATGCTATCAGTTATGATTATTCATTTGTGCCATGAAGTACTACATTTAGGGTATAAAGTATTAGATTTAATGCTTAAAGTAATATGTTTAAGTCTTAAAGTTATGAATATTCATTTGTGCTATGAAGTATTAGATTTAGGCTATAAAGTATTATGTTTAAGTATTAAATTATTGATTATTCATTTGTACTATGAAGTATTACATTTGTGCTATAAAGTATTATGTTTAAGTCTTAAAGTATTTATTATATATCTGTGGCTAAAGTGTCATTCCACACCATGAACAATAAGCGATTCTTCATGCCGCACCCTGTCCTTTCATAAGTGATTATTCGATCCATAAACCATTAAATTTTTTTCACCTAGAACTTTTTGCAGGTTACCTATAAGTTATCGGTAATCTATGCTGAGATTGGACTTTTTTTTTTCTTCGAACACCTTCTCTAGCCAGTTTGAAATATACAAAAGCTTATATTTCTTGGTCAGTTTTCCGGGGAAGACGAAGAAAGTATCAGCGACCAAGCAATTAACGAGGGCCGCCGGAATCCAGATTACATGCGGCGTTTGCCGTTTGGTCCGAATCCTCCATAGCTTGAATTATTATTCACTCTCCTCCCCACTTTTATTCAATCTTTCTTCCTCTTTCCGCTGAAGTTCTAGAGCTTCTCTTCTTTGAGCCTCTTTAACTCTCTTACGGTTCTCCTCAAGCATTTTGTCCAGTTCATATCTCTCTTTCCTTGCTTGCTCTTCTTTTAGCCTTGCCTCATTAAGAGCAGCTTCTTTTAGCCTTGCCTAATTTGAAGTTAACGCCCATCGATCACAATGGTTAAGTCACTAACTGTGTTAGCATTCTTGGCTAGCAACATGGTATGTCAATACAATCAGAACTCAAAAGAAACAAAACAAATAGCATACATGCATTAAAATTTGTTATGTCACAATCTGATTGTTGATTATTCCTCAATGAGATGGAGATAAAAGAAAAGTAGAATATAAATCATCCTTAGTTCAATTCTCTCGTTCTCTGTATGCTATTCAACTCAAAGAGCAGAAACATATGGAACTAAAGAGAAAATTGCCATTTTGGTCCAATGACTATTGTAGTAGTGTTAATTGCTATCCACGAATTTAAAAAATGTTAATTGCGTACCTTGAATATGCATTTTTTATCAATTTTGGTCACGCCGGCCAAATTGCCGGCTAAATGTGACCGGAAAAAATTAAATCACATATTATTCTTAATTTGAAGGGGCAAAATAGTCATTGCTCGTTATGTTTGTTGACATAATCCATTTCCACCATCGTTGCCTGCTCTGTTCTTCACCGGAAAACAGAGGAGAGGGAGACAGAGAAGGGTTGTCAGGTCTACTAGCTCGCCGGAGAAGAGGAACGACGCCGCTGTCGCTATTGGTCACCGTCGGCCTACAGTTTGAGAGGGAGAGACAGAACTTCGCGAATAGCAATTAACCCTGAAATTTCCAAAATCCTGAAGTATAACCTTGAAGCGAAATTTACAAAACTATCTTTTATGGTGTGAAACCTCAATTTACCCCATAGCGACCACAAAATCATGGAGATACTTATTTTTGGAAATATGCTTCACAGTTCACACCATATAACCCTGAAGTATGTTTTATTTCGATCTGCAGTTCACTATTGGTTGGTGCTCACCGCCAGCGACGAGTATGTTTTCTTTCTTCGTATAACCAGCGAGAAGTCGACGGTGACGATATCTTCTAGTCGACGGCTGCGATACAAATGGAATGGAGAAGACGACGGAGAAAAAACAAGATAAAAGTAAAATGACTAAAATACCCCTATTGTTTGGCTTATAAATATTTTCTGATCATATTTCGCCGGCATGACCAAAATTGATAAAAAATGCATAGTCAAGGTACGTAATTAACATTTTTTAAAGTCGTGGATAGCAATTAACACTACTACAATAGTCATTGGACCAAAATGGCAATTTACCCTGGAACTAAATTAACCCCTAACTAGTTTATGCATTAGAATAAAAAGAAAAGAAAAAGATGGAAACTTTTCATAGCTTAAAGCAATCATGCTCTAATTCCAATGAATTGAAATATAGCATATGGCGGTAGGAGAACGGTTCTTCTATGTCTTGAAGTTGGTGAGCGACTTCTACAATGGCGAGGTGTGCCTGAATGACTTCTTCGCCTACTTGAGTAAGGTGAGCGACGGCTATGGTCTCGTCGGCTTCTATGGCTGCCATGGCGGTGATTGACTAGCGACCGTGACCGAGAATATCTCCTCCTAGAGTATGACGGCGACCGAGATATACTCCTCTCCATTTTGGCGAGTATGCAAAATCTCCTCGTGTGCGTATAGGCATGTACTCGGGTGTTGACTTAAAAATTTGAAGTTACTTACAAAGAAGGTCTACATCAACTAATAACATGTGCCATGTCATCATAGTAACCTGGAAACCTGCAAAAATCTTTAGGTGAAAAAAATTTAATGGTTTGTGGATCGAATAATCACTTATGAAAGAACATGATGCGGCATGAAGAATCGCTTATGGTTCATGGTGCGGGATGACAATTTAGCCTATATCTGTGCTATGAAGTACTACATTTAGGATATAAAGTATTAGATTTAATGTTTAAAGTATTGATTTTATCTTATTGCAATTGAGTATGCTTGTGCCATGGAGTTTTAGATTTGTGTTGTAAAGTAGTATATTTGTGCTATTAAGTATTCTGTTTGATGGTTAAAGTATTAGATGTAATGGTTAAAGTGTTGAGTATTCATTTGTGCTATGAAGTACTAGTTTTAGGCTATAAAGTATTAGGTTTAATGGTTAATGTATTGACTATTCATTTGTGTTTAAAAGTACTAGTTTCAGGCTATAAAGTATTCTATTTAATGGTTAAAGTGTTGAGCATTCATTTGTGCTATTAAGTAGTATATTTGTGCTATTAAGTATTGTGTTTGATGATTAAAGTTATGAATATTCATTTGTGTTATGAAGTAGAAAATTTGCACGACAAAGTATCAGATTTAATGGTTATAGTGCTGATTATTTATTTGTGATATGAAGTAGTATCTTCGCACTATAAAGTATTGTGTTTGACGATTAAAGTTATAAATATTCATTTATGTTATGAAGTAGAATATTTGCAGCTGCTGCTAGGTAATGGAATGGAAGTATTGTTGCATTAATGTTGCTGCTGCAATGTTGATTTAACCTTAATATGAAATTCTGAAATGCTATGAGCAACTGCTCTTATTGGATGGCATTGGAGATATGCTAACAGTAGGTGAGTTTCATCTTAATACTGTGCTTGCTGCTGGTTTTAATAATGCTCTAAGATAGTGGATCTCTTTGTGGCTAAAATTGTGAATCTAGAATGGTTGTTTTAAATAATTTCTGGAATTGGAGGTCATTTGATTGGATGGGTTGAATGGTATATATGGCTTGAATGTTCTTGAAGTTGAATGTATGTTTTGCTACTGTTTGAGAGGCAATACAGTGTGCTGCTACTGGAAAATAAAGGGCAGTAATTTCCTGATCGAATTGTGCAGTTTGGTTTGAAAATTCAATATTGAATTAGTTGAGATTGGGCTGTTTTAATTGTGAGTACTGTGGCAGTATAGTCTTCTCAAATTGAATAAATTGGATGGTGAAGGTGTTTGAGAATGGTTGAATTCGATTGGGTTGAGTAAGGGAATTATGAGAATAAAAATGGGGTGGCAGTGGTTGTTGCCTTGGTGCTGCAATTTAATTGAATTTGCATAAAATTGCCTGCAATCTAATTGAATTTGTATTTAGGATTATGATTTGGAGGCTGCGGCGAAGATGGGTAGAGGCGGAGAGCTTGAGCGGAGGAGATGGGAGGAGACGGAGACGGTGAAGCGAGATGCAGCGTGAGATGCAGAGGGTGAGAAGCAGAGAGTGTTAGATGTAGAGATTGAGTAGCGTGGGATGCAGAGAGAGAAACATAAAAAGGCACATGATATGCACATGTTAACCTGTATACTTGTGTAACCCGACCCGTCTCACGGATTGAGACTCGTGAGACGGTCTCACACAAGTGTGACCCAATTAAAAAATATAAAGATCTTAATTCTTAACGCAAATAATATAGAGATGAGTACCGAATGAATTAGGACCAAATCTCCTGCATTCACATGACTTAAACAATATATTATTATTCTGAGTAAGGATTTTGGTCGTAAAAGAAAGATCTTTGGATAATTATTCAAAGCACCACTGCGTAAGGGCAGAGGCTTGAATGGACAGTCCATTGCTTTGATCCTAATAATAATAATAATAATTATTATTATTATTGAAAAAGAATTTGAGAAGTATTACTCACTTGATTCCCATTTTTCTGAAGACAAGATCACACTAGAAGGATTTTCCTTAACCTCTGCCTCCCTAGATACCCAAGATGAGAGGGACCTACAACAAAAAGCAGTCAATACTTTGCAAAGAAATATCTTCCAATGAAGGTCTGATCTAGCACTACACACAGACCTTGATGTTGGGGAGCTTCAAGAATTTCTTGGTGATGTGAACAACAAGCTTGTTCATAAAGGCAGGGGAAATGTAAAACCCATCTAGTTTGTTGTCAAGATCATATCTGAAAACCAACATTAACCAAACCCAGAAATTAATTCTTTTTTAAAATGTAAACTGAGTAGATTTCAAGATTGGAGGGGCGGGGAACTTACAGTTTTAAACCGTTGCTGATGATGTACTCAATACTCATAGGGGTTAATGACAACATGGTGAGTGCCAGTACCAACAGGGCACCCACCAATCCCTTTCCTCTAGTGATGTCCTATTGAAAGTGCTTTCACAGTTACATTATAGTTGACGCACAAACTGGTGTAATTAATATTTGAAATTGCTTTGTATTGTGAATTGATCACCATTATTTGTAGTACCCAATAACTGTTAGTATTCCAAGAGAATTTAACACTATGAATCCATTATCAATTCTCCAACAATTTATATATAAGATTCATTATTGGGGAATAGTAAAGTTTGTCATTTCTGGATCAAAGAGCATTTTATTTTTTAGGAGCACTACATTGCAACAATCACAGGCAGAAGAATGAAGAAATTAGAGAAGTCTATTACAATAGGTGCAAAGAGAAAACAAAATGCTCAAGATAAAGGTATGTTTCCAGATTTTCAGATAACATCTCAATATTTCATCCATTCATATTATTCATCGATTAGGTATTAGAGTCAAATATACTTAACACAAAGCTTAACAAAAATCTTTACAAAAATATTTAAAAACTATGAAAATTAACTAAATAATCTAGCAAATATGTGTTTAGTAACTTATTAAGATTAAACTTATCTTTTTTCTCATCATGAGGACAATTGGGCTATAAATATTCAACATGTGCATCAACTGTAATGTAATAGAAATTAGCAAGTATTCATACTATAAACCTACAAAATAGGGTCTTAGTGTTCTATGAAAATTAACAAATATACTAACAAAATTACTATAAAATCCGAGATTAAAACATCTAATCAAACAAATACCCTAAAATTACTGTTGAACATACACCTCACTTTGGAATTATTAGGAAGATTCATATGCATATGCTTTAGAGTTACCCATTTAGGAAGATCTATACTTTAATTAATCGGTCTTAGGCAGATTGTTGAATCTACATTTGCATTATAAACATTTAAGGTTTCATAAATTTTAAAATCATATGATTTGTATGATAGATAAAAAAATTATTGAAACATAGGACATGCAATTTACCTTTTATGCAAGATTCAACATAAAAATTGAACGGAACTGATATGATCTGCAAATATCATATACGTATTGAAAAAAACAGAGAGAAACGAACCCATACCACCATCTATTATCATAGATGAATTAGTAAATGTCGATATGATCTTTCGCAAGTTTTGCACTCGCACCTCTCTTGCTTTTCACTCTTCCTTGACTAAGAGAATTTGCTTCTCGAACAAACCCATCCAACTTATCATCTCGTAATTTTTTAGCACAATGCTCTTGAGATTGTCTCGTTCGGCGAATAGTTGAGCATTCTCTTCTTTGAGTTTGGAGTGAGTGTTCTTCAAAATCTTAAAGTCCTTCGTCAATTTGAAAACCGAATCCATAGGATTTTCGTTGTAGCTGGAATCAGAATCACATTCAGTAGAAGAGTCTTGAGAGTTTACCTCTTCATCATTTGCCATGAGGTACATGGATTTGTCTGATTCCCCCTTGTTGTATAGGCAGGTAAGTCCCTTTTCATCTCTTGAGCTCGAACTGGAGGTCCATGGCTCGATAATTGTCTTCTTGGTTGTCTCTTCGACAACCAATACCTTCCTCCTTTGATCACTTCTCTGGTGACTACCTGAATGATTTGCGCTTCGACCACTTGTCTCTGTGATAAGTGCTAAAGATGTATGCTTTTATGGTCAACTAGGAGTTATATTGTATTTATTTAGAGTCCTTTGTGGTTGATTGATGATGGAAATGCTTAGAAATATGCTAATGTGTTGCAAAACCCTACAAAGGTGTACATTTTATTGTCTTTAAAGGTTTGGAGCATAAAGGGTGGCATATGGGCTTGAATTAGAGCGTCCAGGATGAAGTGCAGTGGAGATATGCGTCTACGAAGCTGTCCATGTTTGTGGATTCAGAACAGAAAGTTTCACGACCCAATCCAAGTTCGTGGTGCGGGAATTTACCCGAAATGTGAAGATGTACGAGGGGCGTACGACCGTACGCATCTCATACACTGCCCAAGCTACTGCAGTTTTAAATACCCCATTGGCGGGATTCTTTAGAAAGCATCACTTCATTATTCAATTTTCATTTCTTGTAATGTGTAGAGCTTTCAGATTAGGTTTTTCTCTCTCTAGATTAGATTCAACTAGCTACATTCATATTCTTCAATTCCAAGTGTAAGAAGTGATCTAGATTGGAGGAGAATTGACAACTCTCCTCGATTGTGAAGATCTTCCTTCCAATTTGTGTATGTGAAGATTGCAATTATGGTTTCAAGTTTGGTATTCATCTTACTTTCATCTTACATACTTACTAGACTTGACTTCTTGCAATTGAGCTTTAATTACATGATGAATTGTAGCTAGAATCCCTAGGAGTTGGATTTGATGGTCTAGAGACTATGCATGCTTAATCTTCCAATGTTAAAGAGATGAGATTCTTGCAAATGTGTCTTAAATGCTTTTGTCGTGAATGAGGTTATGTGTTGATCATTTTCTCATTACAGTGGAATGAGTGAGGAGTTTGAGAGAGTGGAAGTAGCAAGATATTGTGCTTTCATGTTAGTATTTTGCTCATTTGCATTTCCTTGCTTTACATTCCGAAAGGTTGAAGTAAGGATTGAGGTGAAGACCATGTGTTTGTTAAAATGCTTCTTAGGACCATAGTCACGGAATGGTGCTCTATACCAAAAAAGCCTAGTAGATCGGTAGGTGAATAACACTTGTAAAGCCTCACGAAAGTTAGCCATTGCATTACATCGAGTCCACCATTGCCTAATGCATGCATAAGCTCAAGTAATTGAATCCAACTCCCCGCTTTACTAGCTTTGTTCATTACTTCCATGCTTTCTTTGCTTACTTCATACATTTGCTATCCCTCCTTCACATTTTTACACATGTTATCCTTTGCACCTAGTTGTTTCTTGTTGAAACTCTTCATTTGAAAGAATTGCACTTAATTAACTCCAATTTGTCATCCTTTGAGAACGACATCCGGGAAAATATTCATTCTCCACTCCTACTTTCCATCCATCGCTAACTACACCTTGACAAAATGACGTCGTTGCCAAGGATGGCAAACGATGTTTAGTCGAGTGCTTTTACTTTGCTTTCATAGGAAGAGTCTTGGCAAGAGATCTAGTGTGTTTTACTTTTGTTACCTTTTTATTTTTGCACATATTAGATGCTTGTTGACTTGGAAGTGAGCACACACATATCGAATATCATATTTTCTCACTTGCAACTACTTTTACTTGCGAAACATTTGTTTGATGAAGCTTTGTGTAGGAAATATTTTAACATTTATTCAAGAAGCTCACAAATGTATGAGAATGCACATCCTCGTGGGTATCCAACCCATAGAGGAAAATCGAGGAGACATCTTCCACCTCACACATATGAACAACACCCCCATTAGCCTCTCTTTACACATGATTACCCCTCACTCCCATACAACTATCCACATCCACCACCATACCACACTCATAAGCAAGACTCATATTCCACTCCTCACATGAATGACCGCTACCCACCCCCATATGAGTACCCACCCCCATCTTATCAACTTGAAATAGGAGATGCCCCATACTCTTATGATCATCATGCTACCCAATACACAAATAAATCCCCACCATACTCACCTACCCCATGGCACTATGAAGAAACATCCTATAAACCATACAATCACTCATAGTTTGAAGAACCATACCATGATAATTCCCCACCACCTACCTTGATGAGATTGAATGCTTAGAAAGGAAGTTGCAAGAGTTTATACATGAAGGTAAGGAGGACACGGCTAACCTCAAAGCCGAGGTCATGAAAGAGATTGAAGAAGATTTTATTGCTCTCTAGAATGATACATTGCAACCTTGGAGGAGGATGAAGAGGAAATTGAAAATAAATGTGATGAGGAAATTGAGATAGTTGGGAAGAGGATGAAGAGCCAAATGGTGACACCATTGATTCTACATGTGGTAAGACTCTTAACTCTACTTGTGTCACTACTTTTGGAAGTACATGTTAGCCATGTGACATTTAGTACATGTATTTTGTATAGTTATATTAGTAGTGATTGATAGTTAGTCAATAATATGTTCCTATAGGTTAGGAGAGTTTTGTGCTATCTCTCATATAGGAACTCTTTCAGATTGTAATTCAGTTAATCAAGAATTATCTACGCTCATCTGGTATCAGCGTTAGGTTAGGATCCTTTATTCTCTCTCCACCCTTCCCGTAACTACATCCGATGGCTTCTCCGGCGAATGATGGTGCGATCACCCCTTCCATCGCCGCTGTCACGTCGCCGGCTCCTTCACTGTCGACGGCCAGCCACTCCGTCACCATAAAACTCACATCCCGCAATTACATATACTGGAAGACGCAAATTCTCCCGTTCCTCCGCAGCCAAGGCCTACTGGGCTATGTCGACGGCTCGCTGCCATGCCCACCGGCCACCATTCTCTCCGCTATCCTGCTGTCCGCCGCCGTCCCGTCACCTTCGACTCCCAATCTGACATATCTCCCGTGGGTGCAGCAGGACCAGGTGATCCTTTCCCTCATTGTCTCCTCCCTCACCAGTGAGGTGATATACTTAGCCGTGGGCAAGGAGACCTCTCGTGACGTATGGGACTCGATCAGCGGTGCTCTTGCGTCCACGTCGAGAACCCGATGCCTCAGCCTCCTTGGGTAATTCCAGACGCTCCGCCAAGGGAACTCTACGCCGGCGGAGTATCTCGGTCAGGCCCAGATGTTAGTCGAAGATTTGTCGCTCGCCAGCCGGCCTCTCTCCGCCGATGAGCAAATATTGTATGTTCTCCAGTGGTTGCGCCCAGAATTTCGGGCTATGGCAAGCTCTCTCACTGCCGCTGCAACGCCGATCACCTTACCGCAATTGGCCGACCACCTTCAAGCCCAGGAGTTCATCCAGGCGGATGATTTCGCACCGGCTGAGTCGGCTGCTTCGCACGGCTCCCCGTCGGCATTCTACGCTGGTCGCGGCAGAAACGGCTCCAGCTCTGGTGGACGTCACTTCTCCTCTGGCCGTGGTGGTCGCAATTGGCGAGGCTATGGCGGTGGTACTCCAAATCGCGGAGGCAGAGGTGGTGCGCCGAGATGCCAAATTTGCAGGTCGCTTGGGCATACTGCCGTGACGTGCTTCAAAAGGTATGATGATCACCCGGCAGTCCAAGCGCATGCAACCTACTCCGGTGAAGCCGCCGCACCGACGGCAGCCGATGCATGGTACCCGGACATCGGCGCCTCCTCCCATGCTACGCTGGATGCTCAGTTGCTGGATCATACCGAGCCATACGCAGGCAGTGATGTGCTGAAAGTAAGGAATGGTACAGGTTTGGACATTTCTAGTGTGGTCACACGATTATCCAATCAGATTCGCACTTGTTAAAAATGTCAAATATACTACATGTCCCTAAATTGTCTCTCCCATTACTCTCTGTTTACAGATTCACTTACGAAAATAATGTCTATTTTGAGTTTGATAAAAGTTTCTTTCTTGTGAAGGACTGCACAACTCAGGCGGTACTTCTTAAGGGATTCACTACGGGCGGTCTATACAGACTATTACTCCCACGAGGTCACAATGCTTTCGTTATCGCCCGAGCCTCGTCCGCCATTTGGCATCAGCGTTTGGGTCACCCGCACAGCCAAGTTCTGAAGCGTGTTTTGAAACACTACCCAGTTACGTCAAATAAAGTCAGTTCGTTAGAAGTTTGTTCGGCCTGTCAACTTGGGAAATTGTCTCGGTTTCCTTTAGATAGGGTTCAAAATAATAGCAATGATGTATTAGATTTGATTTTTACGGATATCTAGGGTCCATCTTGTGACACCCCAACCTTACACGAGCTGAGATAGCTAAAATCTCAACACAACAGCTGCCTTACTCAACCCAACAGAACATAGCGGAAGCGAATTTAAAACCTAAGGGGCGTCATGCCACATCTAGGTATAAACACAGCCTAGATGCACAGGCTAAACATAAAGATAAACTAAGCTGTCATATAAGTAAGATAAATCCTCAATCCATAAACAACACTATTCGAATCATTGGTCAAGAGTATAATAAAGTCTCAAATGGCTCACAGGCCAAAGCAGAAATCTAAAAACTTAACTACTATCTAAGCCTCCTCATACGGGTGTATCTCTATCGCGCTCACGCAAGGACTTAAGGCAAACCTGGAAAACATACAAAGAACCATTAGCAAAAGACTGCTAAGTAACCACCATTCACACCCGCAAGGAAGTATAGATATACATATAAGTTTGTAAATAGGTTTACACACCCATATAGAATATAAACACCAACAAACTGTTCAATAGTTCAAATCGGATACTCAACAATGATAAACTGAACGAATCACGAACCAAGACTCATCCAAACGAAGCCAATATCCAACAAGGAATATATATATATAACGAATCCACAAACGAGATACCAACTGAACACAATCATACGGAACAATCAATCATAATTGAGAACAACGAGATATCAACAGAATAAACAAGGACTCATAACCAAAGAACCGAAAGGAAAACCCAACACCAACCACCAAACCTCACACCAATCATCATATCGAACCCGACCCCAAACAAAAGCCAAGTACACAGGGGTAAAAACCCAATCACGGGGACCGAAGTCCAATCACAGGGGTGAATCGACCCAATCACGGGGGTAATGAACCCAATCACGGGGTAATGAACCCAATCACAGGGACCGTAGTCCAGTCACAGGGACCTAAGTCCAATCACAGGGGTCATCGACCCAATCACGGGGGTAATGAACCCAATCACAGGGGTAATGAACCCGAATACAAACAATANATAGTAGCACAACTAGTTCACCCAACAAACTCCAATGATACCAACAACCAACATCACATACTCATACTCCAACATCATCCCAAAACAACCAAACAAAGTGTTCATCTCATCTATGAACACAAACAAACTCCCAGGTAAATGAATATCAAGAATCAATAGACCAAGAGTACAAAAGGGAAACTAAAGACATGAATAAATCTCCAAGACAAGGTATTACCCAACAAAAGGCATTGATAAATACTCCAAAGACATGGTAAAATACTCCACAAAACAATCCAACAATAATCAGAAACAAAGGAGAAACAACAGACAACAACATCACAAAGCAGCCTGTTAGGAACATCATGTAATAGGTTTTGATGATACCAACTGTTAAGTAGAAATCCCCGAGTCTCGACGCATAGGCAAAACGCTGTAAGTTCGACAAGTAAACCAAGAGCGAAAATACAACCGAGTAACTTTGAGCTCAACTCGGAAAATATTTAAGCTTGAGGTAAACTTGTTTGAACATCTTAGAAGTCTCGTGTGTTGTAATCATATAGACAGATCAGAAGAAGGCATGGGACAACACTGGAGGAATAAGTCACAGGGGTAATGAACCGAATACCAACAATAGT
>NC_044929.1:12782552-12783173 GCF_003576645.1 Ipomoea triloba | reverse complement strand
AGCACAACTAGTTCACCCAACAAACTCCAATGATACCAACAACCAACATCACATACTCATACTCCAACATCATCCCAAAACAACCAAACAAAGTGTTCATCTCATCTATGAACACAAACAAACTCCCAGGTAAATGAATATCAAGAATCAATAGACCAAGAGTACAAAAGGGAAACTAAAGACATGAATAAATCTCCAAGACAAGGTATTACCCAACAAAAGGCATTGATAAATACTCCAAAGACATGGTAAAATACTCCACAAAACAATCCAACAATAATCAGAAACAAAGGAGAAACAACAGACAACAACATCACAAAGCAGCCTGTTAGGAACATCATGTAATAGGTTTTGATGATACCAACTGTTAAGTAGAAATCCCCGAGTCTCGACGCATAGGCAAAACGCTGTAAGTTCGACAAGTAAACCAAGAGCGAAAATACAACCGAGTAACTTTGAGCTCAACTCGGAAAATATTTAAGCTTGAGGTAAACTTGTTTGAACATCTTAGAAGTCTCGTGTGTTGTAATCATATAGACAGATCAGAAGAAGGCATGGGACAACACTGGAGGAATAAGAGTCTGCGAGACATCAACTAAGTCTCGAGACATAAGCAAAGTT
>NC_044929.1:12776698-12782527 GCF_003576645.1 Ipomoea triloba | reverse complement strand
GGTGGAGCTCTCTCTCATTCGTCACTTCTCCTCTGGCCGTGTGGTCGCAATTGCGAGGCTATGGCGGTGGTACCCAAATCGCGGAGGCAGAGGTGGTGCGCCGAGATGCCAAATTTTGCAGGTCGCTTGGGCATACTGCCGTGACGTGCTTCAAAAGGTATGATGATCACCCGGCAGTCCAAGCGCATGCAACCTACTCCGGTGAAGCCGCCGCACCGACGGCAGCCGATGCATGGTACCCGGACATCGGCGCCTCCTCCCATGCTACGCTGGATGCTCAGTTGCTGGATCATACCGAGCCATACGCAGGCAGTGATGTGCTGAAAGTAAGGAATGGTACAGGTTTGGACATTTCTAGTGTGGTCACACGATTATCCAATCAGATTCGCACTTGTTAAAAAATGTCAAATATACTACATGTCCCTAAATTGTCTCTCCCATTACTCTCTGTTTACAGATTCACTTACGAAAATAATGTCTATTTTGAGTTTGATAAAAGTTTCTTTCTTGTGAAGGACTGCACAACTCAGGCGGTACTTCTTAAGGGATTCACTACGGGCGGTCTATACAGACTATTACTCCCACGAGGTCACAATGCTTTCGTTATCGCCCGAGCCTCGTCCGCCATTTGGCATCAGCGTTTGGGTCACCCGCACAGCCAAGTTCTGAAGCGTGTTTTGAAACACTACCCAGTTACGTCAAATAAAGTCAGTTCGTTAGAAGTTTGTTCGGCCTGTCAACTTGGGAAATTGTCTCGGTTTCCTTTAGATAGGGTTCAAAATATAGCAATGATGTATTAGATTTGATTTTTACGGATATCTAGGGTCCATCTTGTGACACCCAACCTTACACGAGCTGAGATAGCTAAAATCTCAACACAACAGCTGCCTTACTCAACCCAACAGAACATAGCGGAAGCGAATTTAAAACCTAAGGGCGTCATGCCACATCTAGGTATAAACACAGCCTAGATGCACAGGCTAAACATAAAGATAAACTAAGCTGTCATATAAGTAAGATAAATCCTCAATCCATAAACAACACTATTCGAATCATTGGTCAAGAGTATAATAAATCTCAAATGGCTCACAGGCCAAAGCAGAAATCTAAAACTTAACTACTATCTAAGCCTCCTCATACGGGTGTATCTCTATCGCGCTCACGCAAGGACTTAAGGCAAACCTGGAAAACATACAAAGACCATTAGCAAAAGACTGCTAAGTAACCACCATTCACACCGCAAGGAAGTATAGATATACATATAAGTTTGTAAATAGGTTTACACACCCATATAGAATATAAACACCAACAACTGTTCAATAGTTCAAATCGGATACTCAACAATGATAAACTGAACGAATCACGAACCCAAGACTCATCCAAACGAAGCCAATATCCAACAAGGAATATATATATATAACGAATCCACAAACGAGATACCAACTGAACACAATCATACGGAACAATCAATCATAATTGAGAACAACGAGATATCAACAGAATAAACAAGGACTCATAACCAAAGAACCGAAAGGAAACCCAACACCAACCACAAACTCACACCAATCATCATATCGAACCCGACCCAAACAAAAGCCAAGTACACAGGGGTAAAAACCCAATCACGGGACCGAAGTCCAATCACAGGGTGAATCGACCCAATCACGGGGTAATGAACCCAATCACGGGTAATGAACCCAATCACAGGGACCTAGTCCAATCACAGGGACCTAAGTCCAATCACAGGGGTCATCGACCAATCACGGGGTAATGAACCCAATCACAGGGGTAATGAACCCGAATACCAACAATAGTAGCACAACTAGTTCACCCAACAAACTCCAATGATACCAACAACCAACATCACATACTCATACTCCAACATCACCCAAAACAACCAAACAAAGTGTTCATCTCATCTATGAACACAAACAAACTCCCAGGTAAATGAATATCAAGAATCAATAGACCAAGAGTACAAAAGGGAAACTAAAGACATGAATAAATCTCCAAGACAAGGTATTACCCAACAAAAGGCATTGATAAATACTCCAAAGACATGGTAAAATACTCCACAAAACAATCCAACAATAATCAGAAACAAAGGAGAAACAACAGACAACAACATCACAAAGCAGCCTGTTAGGAACATCATGTAATAGGTTTTGATGATACCAACTGTTAAGTAGAAATCCCCGAGTCTCGACGCATAGGCAAAACGCTGTAAGTTCGACAAGTAAACCAAGAGCGAAAATACAACCGAGTAACTTTGAGCTCAACTCGGAAAATATTTAAGCTTGAGGTAAACTTGTTTGAACATCTTAGAAGTCTCGTGTGTTGTAATCATATAGACAGATCAGAAGAAGGCATGGGACAACACTGGAGGAATAAGGGTCTGCGAGACATCAACTAAGTCTCGAGACATAAGCAAAGTTCGAGAGGTAGGACCTCTCGATACAGTTATCCAGTTCGAGACATAAACAGAGTTCGAGAGATAGACCTCTCGATATTTGAGTTCGAGACATCAAGAAATCAAGATATCAACCTTGGTCTCGATACACTAACAATTCTCCAACAAAGCTGAATGACGGTCATACTTAAAGTTTGGAGAAGAAGAATATCATGGAGATGGAATAATGAAGAGGTGCCGAACGTGAAGATTTCAAAATGGGCGGAAATGGATGACACGTCAGATTTCCACCACAAACGGTCAAAAGGTGCACCAATGCTGAAGTGATCTGATTCCCTACAAACAAGGAATAATGGGAATATAAAAAGAGTAACTTTTACCAAAAGACGAAAGTGGAGCATGGACTCAAGAAAGTGAACTATGGAATATTCACTACAAGACAAAGAGGTTCAAGTTACAAGATCACCACTCCATGAAATATGCTGAAAATACGCAAGACCCATGATCAGCATGGGAGACAAATTTCAAACGGAATAATTTTCCCTCCAACGGAATTATTCCTTTACTCTCATATATAAGGACGAAAAGACACACAAAAAGTGGGGGTTCGAAATTTTTAAGAAGTGTCTGTCTAAAACGTTCAAGTGCAAGTGCTTAACTTGGAATATCATCCTGATATTCAAAACAGCGAGAAAGCACATCTTAGTGTTTCAAGAGAGTTACAAAGCTTAAACTGTTATACATCCAGAAGGTGACCGAAGCTGCTCTACATCGAAGTTGATTCAACGATAGCTTGTGGTCAGATTGGAGTCTGTTACATTCAACTGTGACAACCAAAAACACCTTGCTTTGGATTAAGCAAGAGAGGTGGAGTAACCTGGCAGCTGTCCGAGTGAAAGAAATCTGATGCTTGACGCGGGCTTGGTGATCAAAGGTCAAGTGCTCGAGAGGTGGAGTAGCTGGAAGCGGGGAGAAAGACCTTGGAGAGGCGGAGTAACCTGGGAGCTGTCTTGTGAAGATCCTGAGGCTTGACGCGGGCTTGGTGATCAAAGGTCAAGTGCTCGAGAGGTGGAGTAACAAGAAGCGGGGCGAAAAACCTGAGGCTTGAGGCGGGCTTCGTGATCAAAGCTCAAGCGCTCGATATTGTACTAAAAAGGGAAGTTTTTAGTGCAATCCTTCCAGGGAGTTTCTGGAAGAAGAGTGGACGTAGGCGGGTTGGCCGAACCACTTAAAAATCTCTCTTGCATTTACTTACTGTTTTCATCTCTCGCTAACCTCTCGATTGCACTGCATATAAACGCACTTCTCGAACTAACTCAAACTCGTGCTAACTAAAAGGGGATAACATTTCCGCTGCGCATAAAACTTTGTCTTCACTTCGTGAGGTATCAAACCTAAACATCCTAAGTTCAATACACACCCTCACAAATTTTATCCTTTCGAAACGTCACTTTGGCAGTCCTTCCACTAAGTTCCTCTTAGTAAGCTTGTTGATAGTCTTGAAGTTCAGATGACTAAGCTTACTATGCCAATCCCAGCATAAATCTTCCTTGCTCCTTTGCTAGCATACATAGGGATGGTTTTGCAGACCTCCAATCCACTATGTACATGTTCCTTTCCTTGCTGCTTCCAAGACGACTTCGAGAGATTCCTCGCTCATAATCTGGCATTTGCTTTTGGTGAAGATAACTTTGTAGCCCTTGTCACAGAACTGGCTTGTACTAAGGAGATTGAACTTGAGCCCTTCAACGTAGGATACTCCCTTAATAACCAGCTCATTCTTTTGAATTTCACCAACAGCTTTTGTGCGTCCCTTCTTCTCGTTGTCGCCAAATGTCACCAAGGGACCTTCGATAGGTTGGATGTTCTCTAGCAGTGTTAGATTTCCCGTCATATGTCTCGAACATCCACTGTCAATGAACCACACGTCCCTGGTGTCCTGCAAGGCAATTAAGCAAGTTTAGGTACCCAAACTTTGGGTCCTGGTGGGTTAGTGAGTTTAGGCATCCATTTATACCTTGTGCCATTATTCCAGGCCTAGGCGCAATGTAGCCATTGTACGTTTGATAATCATAAGGAATGCTAGCAAAAAGTTTTAGGCCTCTTTGGTGCATAAATCAACTTTAGTAGAGACTTTTCGACCGGCTTATGCACCATGCCTTTCATACGCTGTTTGGTCATGTGAAATTGCTGAAAGTGAGGTTTCTTCCAGAAATTGATTCGATGACCAATTCTCACTAGATGGATAGAGTCTGCCTTTCTCCATCCGTGAGTTCCTAACTATGTGGATCTCAGACCTTCCATATTTGCCTTGAGGCGCATTATATGGAATGTAGCTCCTTTTGTACTTGGAATGGCCTTGCGAGAGATAGCGAGGTGATCTCTCGATATTGTTACCCGGCCATTCTTCGTAGCTTTCCTACTTTCCATTGCTGGTGTATAGGGACGGTTTATGAATAGCTACTCTGGTCTTTTCTGTTGTCCTTTATGACCTTTATTTGGTTTGGGTTGAGATCCTCCATTTCTTGAAGTTCCCAAACCATTGGTCTGTTTATTTCTCGAGAGATGTCTCGATGGAACCTAGACCGGTTCTATCACTTGTAGGTCTGTGATCACCATTTTCTCATAGCTTTGGAGGAATCAGTGTATGATGCTATAACCTTTCTAAGATTTTCAGTGATCTCTCGAGTTTTGCACTCTTCAGTCAGTTGGATTACTTTAGCTTCTAACTCACCTACTTTGAGAGTTAGCTTTGAATTCTCTTTCGAGACGTTCTTAAGCATATCTCTTTCAGCGGTTAGCTTGCTGTTTTCTTCCCTAATTTTGGCATGAGTGCTGTTAGCGACTGCGAGATCCTTTTTAAATGTTTCGTCACCTTCACCAATCAACATCAAAGTATCCCATACCTTTTCGCCGTTTTGCACTTTCTTACTTTTGGAAATATGGTTTCGTCTATAGCTCTGAAGAGAATATCCTTGGCAATGTTGTCCAAGTTGTTTCTCTTCCTATCATCACTTGTCCATTCTTCCCTAGGTTTGGGGACATACTTTGTGTATCTCTGGTTTGCTCAGCAGTCGTGTTTACCATCATGATCTTGACTGGTCCAGATGTTATAACTTCGGCCATCTCATCATGGAGGCTGATAGATACGCAAGCATGCGTGTTTTCCAGTCATCGAACCTGCTAAGATCAAAAAGAAGATGTCTCGACAACATGCTATCCATTTAAAATTTTTCTCGTGCTTTGAAAATATTTTAAAAGATCTTTTCAAAGAAGGATCTCTAGGCAATATAAACAAAGGTTTATATCGATCAGAGAACTTGCTCTGATACCAATTGTTGGTCCCAAGGGGATGGGGTACAAGTCTAGAGGGGGGGTGAATAGACTTGTATAAGATTTTGCAAATCTTTTCACCTCTC
>NC_044929.1:12766138-12776673 GCF_003576645.1 Ipomoea triloba | reverse complement strand
TCCTCTGGCCGTGGTGGTCGCAATTGGCGAGGCTATGGCGGTGGTACCCAAATCGCGGAGGCAGAGGTGGTGCGCCGAGATGCCAAATTTTGCAGGTCGCTTGGCATACTGCCGTGACGTGCTTCAAAAGGTATGATGATCACCCGGCAGTCCAAGCGCATGCAACCTACTCCGGTGAAGCCGCCGCACCGACGGCAGCCGATGCATGGTACCCGGACATCGGCGCCTCCTCCCATGCTACGCTGGATGCTCAGTTGCTGGATCATACCGAGCCATACGCAGGCAGTGATGTGCTGAAAGTAAGGAATGGTACAGGTTTGGACATTTCTAGTGTGGTCACACGATTATCCAATCAGATTCGCACTTGTTAAAAATGTCAAATATACTACATGTCCCTAAATTGTCTCTCCCATTACTCTCTGTTTACAGATTCACTTACGAAAATAATGTCTATTTTGAGTTTGATAAAAGTTTCTTTCTTGTGAAGGACTGCACAACTCAGGCGGTACTTCTTAAGGGATTCACTACGGGCGGTCTATACAGACTATTACTCCCACGAGGTCACAATGCTTTCGTTATCGCCCGAGCCTCGTCCGCCATTTGGCATCAGCGTTTGGGTCACCCGCACAGCCAAGTTCTGAAGCGTGTTTTGAAACACTACCCAGTTACGTCAAATAAAGTCAGTTCGTTAGAAGTTTGTTCGGCCTGTCAACTTGGGAAATGTCTCGGTTTCCTTTAGATAGGGTTCAAAATATAGCAATGATGTATTAGATTTGATTTTTACGGATATCTAGGGTCCATCTTGTGACACCCAACCTTACACGAGCTGAGATAGCTAAAATCTCAACACAACAGCTGCCTTACTCAACCCAACAGAACATAGCGGAAGCGAATTTAAAACCTAAGGGCGTCATGCCACATCTAGGTATAAACACAGCCTAGATGCACAGGCTAAACATAAAGATAAACTAAGCTGTCATATAAGTAAGATAAATCCTCAATCCATAAACAACACTATTCGAATCATTGGTCAAGAGTATAATAAATCTCAAATGGCTCACAGGCCAAAGCAGAAATCTAAAACTTAACTACTATCTAAGCCTCCTCATACGGGTGTATCTCTATCGCGCTCACGCAAGGACTTAAGGCAAACCTGGAAAACATACAAAGACCATTAGCAAAAGACTGCTAAGTAACCACCATTCACACCGCAAGGAAGTATAGATATACATATAAGTTTGTAAATAGGTTTACACACCCATATAGAATATAAACACCAACAAACTGTTCAATAGTTCAAATCGGATACTCAACAATGATAAACTGAACGAATCACGAACCAAGACTCATCCAACGAAGCCAATATCCAACAAGGAATATATATATATAACGAATCCACAAACGAGATACCAACTGAACACAATCATACGGAACAATCAATCATAATTGAGAACAACGAGATATCAACAGAATAAACAAGGACTCATAACCAAAGAACCGAAAGGAAACCCAACACCAACCACCAAACCTCACACCAATCATCATATCGAACCCGACCCCAAACAAAAGCCAAGTACACAGGGGTAAAAACCCAATCACGGGGACCGAAGTCCAATCACAGGGGAATCGACCCAATCACGGGGTAATGACCCAATCACGGGTAATGAACCCAATCACAGGACGTAGTCCAATCACAGGGACCTAAGTCATCACAGGGCATCGACCCAATCACGGGTAATGAACCCAATCACAGGGGTAATGAACCCGAATACCAACAATAGTAGCACAACTAGTTCACCCAACAAACTCCAATGATACCAACAACCAACATCACATACTCATACTCCAACATCATCCCAAAACAACCAAACAAAGTGTTCATCTCATCTATGAACACAAACAAACTCCCAGGTAAATGAATATCAAGAATCAATAACCAAGAGTAAAAGGGAAACTAAAGACATGAATAAATCTCCAAGACAAGGTATTACCCAACAAAAGGCATTGATAAATACTCCAAAGACATGGTAAATACTCCACAAAACAATCCAACAATAATCAGAAACAAAGGAGAAACAACAGACAACAACATCACAAAGCCTGTAGGAACATCATGTAATAGTTTTGATGATACCAACTGTTAAGTAGAAATCCCCGAGTCTCGACGCATAGGCAAAACGCTGTAAGTTCGACAAGTAAACCAAGAGCGAAAATACAACCGGTAACTTTGAGCTCAACTCGGAAAATATTTAAGCTTGAGGTAAACTTGTTTGAACATCTTAGAAGTCTCGTGTGTTGTAATCATATAGAAGATCAGAAGAAGGCATGGGACAACACTGGAGGAATAAGGGTCTGCGAGACATCAACTAAGTCTCGAGACATAAGCAGAGTTCGAGAGGTAGGACCTCTCGATACAGTTATCCAGTTCGAGACATAAACAGAGTTCGAGAGATAGACCTCTCGATATTTGAGTTCGAGACATCAAGCAATCAAGATATCAACCTTGGTCTCGATACACTAACAATTCTCCAACAAAACTGAATACGGCATACTTAAAGTTTGGAGAAGAAGAATATCATGGAGATGGAATGAAGAGGTGCCGAACGTGAAGATTTCAAAATGGGCGGAAATGGATGACACGTCAGATTTCCACCACAAACGGTCAAAAGGTGCACCAATGCTGAAGTGGTCTGATTCCCTACAAACAAGGAATAATGGGAATATAAAAAGAGTAACTTTTACCAAAAGACGAAAGTGGAGCATGGACTCAAGAAAGTGAACTATGGAATATTCACTACAAGACAAAGAGGTTCAAGTTACAAGATCACCACTCCATGAAATATGCTGAAAATATGCAAGACCCATGATCAGCATGGGAGACAAATTTCAAACGGAATAATTTTCCCTCCAACGGAATTATTCCTCTACTCTCATATATAAGGACGTAAAGACAAACAAAAAGGGGGTTCGAAATTCTTAAGAAGTGTCTGTCTAAAACGTTCAAGTGCAAGTGCTTAACTTGGAATATCATCCTGATATTCAAAACAGCGAGAAACACATCTTAGTGTTTCAAGAGATTACAAAGCTTAAACTGTTATACATCCAGAAGGTGACCGAAGCTGCTCTACATCGAAGTTGATTCAACGATAGCTTGTGGTCAGATTGGAGTCTGTTACATTCAACTGTGACAACCAAAAACACCTTGCTTTGGATTAAGCAAGAGAGGTGGAGTAACCTGGCAGCTGTCCGAGTGAAAGAAACCTGAGGCTTGACGCGGGCTTGGTGATCAAAGGTCAAGTGCTCGAGAGGTGGAGTAGCTGGAAGCGGGGAGAAAGACCTTGGAGAGGCGGAGTAACCTGGGAGCTGTCTTGTGAAGATCCTGAGGCTTGACGCGGGCTTGGTGATCAAAGGTCAAGTGCTCGAGAGGTGGAGTAACAAGAAGCGGGGCGAAAAACCTGAGGCTTGAGGCGGGCTTCGTGATCAAAGCTCAAGCGCTCGATATTGTACTAAAAAGGGAAGTTTTTAGTGCAATCCTTCCAGGGAGTTTCTGGAAGAAGAGTGGACGTAGGCGGGTTGGCCGAACCACTTAAAAATCTCTCTTGCATTTACTTACTGTTTTTATCTCTCGCTAACCTCTCGATTGCACTGCATATAAACGCACTTCTCGAACTAACTCAAACTCGTGCTAACTAAAAGGGGATAACATTTCCGCTGCGCATAAAACTTTGTCTTCCCTCGTGAGGTATCGAACCTAAACATCCTAAGTTCAATACACACGAGAGGTCATATTGCCTAGAGATCCTTCTTTGAAAAGTCTTTTGAAAATATTTTCAAAGCACGAGAAAAATTTTAAAATGGATAGCATGTTGTCGAGACATCTTCTTTTTGATCTTAGCAGGTTTGATGACTGGAAAACACGCATGCTTGCGTATCTATCAGCCCTCCATGATGAGATGGCCGAAGTTATAACATCTGGACCAGTCAAGATCATGATGGTAAACACGTGCTGAGCAAACCAGAGATACACAAAGTATGTCCCCAAACCTAGGGAAGAATGGACAAGTGATGATAGGAAGAGAAACAACTTGGACAACATTGCCAAGGATATTCTCTTCAGAGCTATAGACGAAACCATATTTCCAAAAGTAAGAAAGTGCAAAACGGCGAAAGAGGTATGGGATACTTTGATGTTGATTGGTGAAGGTGACGAAACATTTAAAAGGGATCTCGCAGTCGCTAACAGCACTCATGCCAAAATTAGGGAAGAAAACAGCAAGCTAACCGCTGAAAGAGATATGCTTAAGAACGTCTCGAAAGAGAATTCAAAGCTAACTCTCAAAGTAGGTGAGTTAGAAGCTAAAGTAATCCAACTGACTGAAGAGTGCAAAACTCGAGAGATCACTGAAAATGATCTTAGAAAGGTTATAGCATCATACACTGATTCCTCCAAAGCTATGGAGAAAATGGTGAATGATCACAGACCTACAAGTGATAGAACCGGTCTAGGGTTCCATCGAGACCATCTCTCGAGAAATAAACAGACCAATGGTTTGGGAACTTCAAGAAATGGAGGATCTCAACCCAAACCAAATAAAGGTCATAAAGGATCAACAGAAAAGACCAGAGTAGCTATTCATAAACCGTCCCTATACACCAGCAATGGAAAGTATAGGAAAGCTACGAAGAATGGCCGGGTAAACAATATCGAGAGATCACCTCGCTATCTCTCGCAAGGCCATTCCAAGTACAAAAAGAGCTACATTCCATATAATGCGCCTCAAGGCAAATATGGAAGGTCTGAGATCCACATAGTCAGGAACTCACGGATGGAGAAAGGCAGACTCTATCCATCTAGTGAGAATTGGTCATCGAATCACAATTTCTGGAAGAAACCTCACTTTCAGCAATTTCACATGACCAAACAGCGTATGAAAGGCATGGTGCATAAGCCGGTCGAAAAGTCTCTACCTAAGTTGATTTATGCACCAAAGAGGCCTAAAACTTTTGCTAGCATTCCTTATGATTATCAAACGTACAATGGCTACATTGCGCCTAGGCCTGGAATAATGGGCACAAGGTATAAATGGATGCCTAAACTCACTAACCCACCAGGACCCAAAGTTTGGGTACCTAAACTTGCTTAATTGCCTTGCAGGACACCAGGGACATGTGGTTCATTGACAGTGGATGTTCGAGACATATGACGGGAAATCTAACACTGCTAGAGAACATCCAACCTATCGAAGGTCCCTTGGTGACATTTGGCGACAACGAGAAGAAGGGATGCACAAAAGCTGTTGGTGAAATTCAAAAGAATGAGCTGGTTATTAAGGGAGTATCCTACGTTGAAGGGCTCAAGTTCAATCTCCTTAGTACAAGCCAGTTCTGTGACAAGGGCTACAAAGTTATCTTCACCAAAAGCAAATGCCAGATTATGAGCGAGGAATCTCTCGAAGTCGTCTTGGAAGCAGCAAGGAAAGGAAACATGTACATAGTGGATTGGAGGTCTGCAAAACCATCCCTATGTATGCTAGCAAGGAGCAAGGAAGATTTATGCTGGGATTGGCATAGTAAGCTTAGTCATCTGAACTTCAAGACTATCAACAAGCTTACTAAGAGGAACTTAGTGGAAGGACTGCCCAAAGTGACGTTTCGAAAGGATAAAATTTGTGAGGCATGTCAACGTTGCAAACAGATCAAATCCTCCTTCAAGAGCAAAGCCGAGACATCATCCACTAGACCATTAAGTCTTCTTCACATGGACTTATTTGGCCCAGTGGATCCACCCAGCATAAAGGGAAAGAAGTACACTCTTGTGGTAGTGGATGACTACACAAGATTCACTTGGACCGTGTTCTTAACCAAGAAAAGCGAGACAAAAATTGCCCTACCAAATCTCTTGAAACAAGTTCAAGTTGAAAAGGAAGTCTCGATACTAAAGATCCGGTCAGATCAAGGTGGAGAGTTCGTTAATCAAGTAATCGAGAGCTACTGCAACGAGAACGGGATTCATCATCAACTGTCAGCTGCTCGAACGCCTCAACAAAACGGGGTTGCTGAAAGAAGGAACAGAACTCTCAAAGAAGCCGCAAGGACCATGCTCTCACAAGCCAACATATCACAAGGATTTTGGGCAGAAGCAATCAACACAGCGTGCTATACCCAAAATCGGTCCTTGATCGTGAAAGGAGTTGGAAAGACACCATATGAGTTGTGGAATGAAAGAAAACCGAATGTAAGCCACNTCGAACACCTCAACAAAACGGGGTTGCTGAAAGAAGGAACAGAACTCTCAAAGAAGCCGCAAGGACCATGCTCTCGCAAGCCAACATATCACAAGGATTTTGGGCAGAAGCAATCAACACAGCGTGCTACACCCAAAATCGGTCCTTGATAGTAAAAGGAGTTGGAAAGACTCCATATGAGTTGTGGAATGGAAGAAAACCGAATGTAAGCCACTTCCACTCATTCGGGTGCAAATGCTATATTCACAACAATGGGAAGACTCAACGAAGAACTTTTGAAGAAAAGGCAGATGATGGAGTATTTCTAGGATACTCATCAACAAGCAAAGCATTCAGAGTCTTCAACAAGCGGAGTTTGGTGGTTGAAGAGTCCATACATGTTACCTTTGATGAAAGAGCATCGACAGATCAACCATCAAAGACAACAGAAGTATCAACTGAGGAGCCACAACCCAACCTAAGATGGTTGAGGAGTCACCCTGCTGATCAAGTGATTGGAGATGTACGTGACAGAGTTCAAACCAGATCAGCATACAGAGAAAGCATGTTTGCTTGCTTTCTATCTCAAATAGAGCCTAAGGTGATCGAAGAGGCTCTATGTGATCCAGATTGGGTGCAAGCCATGCAAGAGGAACTTCATCAGTTTGAACGGAACGATGTTTGGGAACTAGTTCCGAGACCTCATCATCAGAATGTCATTGGTACAAAGTGGGTTTTCAGAAACAAGATGAATGAGGATGGAGTTATTGTTAGGAACAAGNGAACTCCAGTCAGAATCAGATGATGAAGAGTCTACCAAGAAGAAAGCTCCTGACTCAGTTGATCAAATCCAGATCATAGATGTTCAACCCACATCTCAACCTTCAACGGAAGCATCAACTGAGGAGCCACAACCCAACCTAAGATGGTTGAGGAGTCACCCTGCTGATCAAGTGATTGGAGATGTACGTGACAGAGTTCAAACCAGATCAGCATACAGAGAAAGCCTGTTTGCTTGCTTTCTATCGCAAATAGAGCCTAAGGTGATCGTTGAGGCTTGACGCGGGCTTGGTGATCAAAGGTCAAGTGCTCGAGAGGTGGAGTAGCTGGAAGCGGGGAGAAAGACCTTGGAGAGGCGGAGTAACCTGGGAGCTGTCTTGTGAAGATCCTGAGGCTTGACGCGGGCTTGGTGATCAAAGGTCAAGTGCTCGAGAGGTGGAGTAACAAGAAGCGGGCGAAAAACCTGAGGCTTGAGGCGGGCTTCGTGATCAAAGCTCAAGCGCTCGATATTGTACTAAAAAAGGAAGTTTTTAGTGCAATCCTTCCAGGGAGTTTCTGGAAGAAGAGTGGACGTAGGCGGGTTGGCCGAACCACTTAAAAATCTCTCTTGCATTTACTTACTGTTTTTATCTCTCGCTAACCTCTCGATTGCACTGCATATAAACGCACTCTCGAACTAACTCAAACTCGTGCTAACTAAAAGGGGATAACATTTCCGCTGCGCATAAAACTTTGTCTTCACTTCGTGAGGTATCGAACCTAAACATCCTAAGTTCAATACACACGAGAGGTCGAAAAGATTTGCAAAATCTTATACAAGTCTATTCACCCCCCCTCTAGACTTGTACCCCATCCCCTTGGGACCAACAATTGGTATCAGAGCAAGTTCTCTGATCGATATAAACCTTTGTTTATATTGCCTAGAGATCCTTCTTTGAAAAATCTTTAAAATTTTCAAAGCACGAGAAAATTTTAAAATGGATAGCATGTTGTCGAGACATCTTCTCTTTGATCTTAGCAGGTTCGATGACTGGAAAACACGCATGCTTGCGTATCTATCAGCCTCCATGATGAGATGGCCGAAGTTTAAACATCTGGACCAGTCAAGATCATGATGGTAAACACGACTGCTGAGCAAACCAGAGATACACCAAAGTATGTCCCCAAACCTAGGGAAGAATGGACAAGTGATAGGAAGAGAACAACTTGGACAACATTGCCAAGGATACTTTTCAGAGCTATAGACGAAACCATCTTTCCAAAGTAAGAATGCAAAACGGCGAAAGAGGTATGGGATACTTTGATGTTGATTGGTGAAGGTGACGAAACATTAAAAGGATCTCGCAGTCGCTAACAAGCACTCATGAAAATTAGGGAAGAAAACAGCAAGCTAACTGCTGAAAGAATATGCTTAAGAAGTCTCGAAAGAGAATTCAGAGCTAACTCTCAAAGTAAGTGAGTTAGAAGCTAAAGTAATCCAACTGACTGAAGAGTGCAAACTCGAGAGATCACGAAATGATTAGAAAGGTTATAGCATCATACAATCCAAAAGCTATGGAGAAAATGGTGAATGATCACACCTACAAGTGATAGAACCGGGTCTAGGGTCCATCGAGACTCTCGAGAAATAAACAGACCAATGGTTTGGAACTTCAAGAAATGAGGATCTCAACCCAAACCAAATAAAGGTCATAAAGGACCAACAGAAAAGACCAGAGTAGCTATTCATAAACCGTCCCTATACACCAGCAATGGAAAGTATAGGAAAGCTACGAAGAATGGCCGGTAAACAATATCGAGAGATCACCTCGCTATCTCTCGCAAGGCCATTCCAAGTACAAAAAGAGCTACATTCCATATAATGCGCCTCAAGGCAAATATGGAAGGTCTGAGATCCACATAGTTAGGAACTCACGGATGGAGAAAGGCAGACTCTATCCATCTAGTGAGATTGGTCATCGAATCACAATTTCTGGAAGAAACCTCACTTTCAGCAATTTCACATGACCAAACAGCGTATGAAAGGCATGGTGCATAAGCCGGTCGAAAAGTCTCTACTAAGTTGATTTATGCACCAAAGAGGCCTAAAACTTTGCTAGCATTCCTTATGATTATCAAACGTACAATGGCTACATTGCGCCTAGGCCTGGAATAATGGGCACAAGGTATAAATGGATGCCTAAACTCACTAACCCACCAGGACCCAAAGTTTGGGTACCTAAACTTGCTTAATTGCCTTGCAGGACACCAGGGACATGTGGTTCATTGACAGTGGATGTTCGAGACATATGACGGGAAATCTAACACTGCTAGAGAACATCCAACCTATCGAAGGTCCCTTGGTGACATTTGGCGACAACGAGAAGAAGGGACGCACAAAAGCTGTTGGTGAAATTCAAAAGAATGAGCTGGTTATTAAGGGAGTATCCTACGTTGAAGGGCTCAAGTTCAATCTCCTTAGTACAAGCCAGTTCTGTGACAAGGGCTACAAAGTTCTTCACCAAAAGCAAATGCCAGATTATGAGCGAGGAATCTCTCGAAGTCGTCTTGGAAGCAGCAAGGAAAGGAAACATGTACATAGTGGATTGGAGGTCTGCAAAACCATCCCTATGTATGCAGCAGGAGCAAGGAAGATTTATGCTGGGATTGGCATAGTAAGCTTAGTCATCTGAACTTCAAGACTATCAACAAGCTTACTAAGAGGAACTTAGTGGAAGGACTGCCCAAAGTGACGTTTCGAAAGGATAAAATTTGTGAGGCATGTCAACGTTGCAAACAGATCAAATCCTCTTTCAAGAGCAAAGCCGAGACATCATCCACTAGACCATTAAGTCTTCTTCACATGGACTTATTTGGCCCAGTGGATCCACCCAGCATAAAGGGAAAGAAGTACACTCTTGTGGTAGTAGATGACTACACAATTCACATGGACCGTGTTCTTAACCAAGAAAAGTGAGACAAAAATTGCCTGCCAAATCTCTTGAAGCAAGTTGAAAAGGATGTCTCGATACTAAAGATCCGGTCAGATCAAGGTGGAGAGTTCATAAATCAAGTAATCGAGAGCTACTGCAACGAGAACGGATTCATCATCAACTGTCAGCTGCTCGAACGCCTCAACAAAACGGGTTGCTGAAAGAAGGAACAGAACTCTCAAGAAGCCGCAAGGACCATGCTCTCACAAGCCAACATATCACAAGGATTTTGGGCAGAAGCAATCAACACAGCGTGCTATACCCAAAATCGGTCCTTGATCGTGAAAGGAGTTGGAAAGACTCCATATGAGTTGTGGAATGAAAGAAAACCGAATGTAAGCCACTTCCACACATTCGGTGCAAATGCTATATCCACAACAATGGGAAGGCTCAACGAAGAACTTTTGAAGAAAAGGCAGATGATGGAGTATTTCTAGGATACTCATCAACAAGCAAAGCATTCAGAGTCTTCAACAAGCGGAGTTTGGTGGTTGAAGAGTCCATACATGTTACCTTTGATGAAAGTCGACAGATCAACCATCAAAGACAACGAAGGATC
>NC_044929.1:12718052-12766113 GCF_003576645.1 Ipomoea triloba | reverse complement strand
AACCTTCAATGGAAGTATCAACTGAGGAGCCGCAACCCGACCTAAGATGGCTGAGAAGTCACCCTGCTGATCAAGTGATCGGAGATGTACGTGACAGAGTTCGAACCAGATCAGCTTACAGAGAAAGCATGTTTGCTTGTTTTCTATCTCAAATAGAGCCTAAGGTGATCGATGAGGCTCTAAGCGACGCAGATTGGGTGCAAGCAATGCAAGAGGAACTTCATCAGTTTGAACGGAACGATGTTTGGGAACTAGTTCCGAGACCTCATCATCAGAATGTCATTGGTACAAAGTGGGTTTTCAGAAACAAGATGAGTGAGGATGGAATTATTGTTAGGAACAAGGCCAGACGTGTTGCCAAAGGCTACTGTCAGGAGGAAGGAATAGATTTTGATGAAACCTTCGCTCCAGTGGCACGTCTCGAAGCCATACGCATCTTTCTCGCATATGCCGCCTTCAAAGACTTTAAGGTATATCAAATGGATGTCAAGAGCGCTTTTCTGAACGGACTTCTCGAAGAAGAGGTGTACGTTGAACAACCTCCGGGTTTCTTGAAGGACGTGGGAGCTGACAAAGTATACAAATTAAAGAAGGCACTTTACAGCTTAAAACAAGCTCCGAGAGCTTGGTACGATACCTTATCCTCTTTTCTACTTCAGTGTGGGTTCACCAAAGGCCTAGTGGACAAAACATTGTTTAGAATTAAGGATGGGGATCACATCTTATTGGTGCAAATCTATGTGGACGATATCATTTTTGGAAGCACCAATCCAGACTTGTGCGAGAAGTTCTCCAGATTGATGAAAGGGAAGTTCGAGATAAGCATGATGGGAGAACTAAACTACTTCCTTGGATTACAAGTGAGACAGCTTAAGGAAGGTATCTTCATCAATCAGGAGAAATACACCAAGGATCTGCTCAGGAAATACAACATAGAAGGGAAATCCTCAGTCAAAGTACCTATGGGAACCTCTCTACGTATCGATGTCGACAGCGAAGGTCGAGAGGTCGATCAAACCACTTATCGAGGTATCATCGGATCTCTTCTTTATTTAACTGCAAGTAGACCAGACATATCCTTTGCAGTAGGTGTATGTGCTAGATTTCAGGCAAGTCCTAAGGAAAGTCACCTAAATGCATCCAAAAAGATTCTTAGATATCTAAAGGGTACGCAGAGTGTTGGGCTCTGGTATTCGAAAGGTGGATCTTTCGAACTTATGGGTTATTCAGATGCGGACTTTGCCGGTTGTAAGATAGATCGAAAGAGCACATCAGGGACATGTCAGTTTCTAGGTGGAAGACTTGTCTCATGGTTTAGCAAGAAACAGCATTCGATAGCTACAAGCACCGCTGAGGCAGAGTATGTAGCAGCTGGAAGTTGCTGTGCTCAGGTTTTATGGATGAAGCAACAATTACTGGATTATGGGGTTGAGTGTAAGGAGGTTAAGATCATGTGTGACAATACAAGTGCTATTGCCATCACCCACAATCCAGTATTACATTCCAGAACAAAGCATATTGATATTAAGTATCACTTCATCCGAGACCACGTTGAGAAAAAGGACATCACTTTGGAATATGTTGCAACGGAGGAGCAACTAGCAGATATTTTCACAAAAGCGTTATGTGAAAATAGATTCTCTCAACTAAGGTTAGAATTGGGAATGATAGAATTGGGATGAATGGTCAAATCTTATCTTCTTGTATTTAGTGCCATGAACTGTTTCGCATGTGAGGGGCGGTTTCATCAACTTTATGGCAGCTTTGGAGTTACACAAGCATTGAATGGTCATTCATATTGCATCCCGTGACTCAAAAGTGATAACCTTATTGGGCTATAAATAAGAGGGTTTCTTTCAGAAGTTCATATCATCAACTTCCCATGGAGAAAAAGAAAGGAAAAGATGATGTTCCATTCTTTTATAGAGGAAAGAAACCGGCAGTCAAGTCCAAAGATTTTCAAGGAGAAAACTATCCAGAATCAACGATGGGTGAACAGATTGCGGAGCTTCCTGATAATCCAAGCAAGAATCCTATTCTCATCCAAGGTGAATGGATCCTCAAATACGAGGAGATCCACAACGATGGGATACTGGAATCGGGAGGAGAGTCCTGCACAAAAGGGACTCCTACTGCTGCACATTCTGGAAAAGGGCCTTCCTCAACCAAATGGAGAACCAAGGGAAATGGAAAGGAAGACCAGATGGGACTTTCTGAGGTCAGCAGCAGTCAAAGGGGTGATCATACCTAATCCAAAGACATTAAGAGGATTAGCGATGAAGATGGTCACTCCCAACTACAGTAAGCAGCTCCGGAGAGAAGAACAAGAAAAGGGAATAGCCACCCCTAGTTCTGTTATTAGACAAATAGGACTTTAGATGGCTAGTTTCTGCTTTAACGATAGATTCCTATTAGGCTGACCAAGGCCAAACAAAAGTTTCTAAGGAATTTAATAGGATATTGATTCATATGTAATGTATCTGGAAATCACTAAATGAACTTAAGGATATGTTCCAAGTGATATCTTTTAGATGAATCAAACTTGTTTCTCTCGCAATCTGTGTTCGAAAGGAAGTTCGAGAGGTCACCCGATCAGTTTGTCTATATACGTTATGTCTCGAAGAAGGGTAGTTCGAGAGGTCACTTCGAAAGATAACAATCTGATATCTCTGAACGGAGGAATAAGGAGGGTTAGGGATCAATCACTCAGGGGGAAGATCCTTAACCAGATCAAGACGAAGGAATAAGGAGGTTTAGGGATCAATCACTCAGGGGGAAGATCCTTAACCAGATCGAGACGGAGGAATAAGGAGGGTTAGGGATCAATCACTCCGGGGGAAGATCCTTAACCAGATCGAGACGGAGGAATAAGGAGGGTTAGGGATCAATCACTCCGGGGGAAGATCCTTAACCAGATCGAGACGGAGGAATAAGGAGGGTTAGGGATCAATCACTCCGGGGGAAGATCCTTAACCAGATCGAGACGGAGGAATAAGGAGGGTTAGGGATCAATCACTCCGGGGGAAGATCCTTAACCAGATCGAGACGGAGGAATAAGGAGGGTTAGGGATCAATCACTCCGGGGGAAGATCCTTAACCAGATCAAGACGAAGGAATAAGGAGGTTTAGGGATCAATCACTCAGGGGGAAGATCCTTAAACTCATGTGGAAGAAATTTCACCTTCGAGAGGTGAATCCGATAAGTTCAACGAATACATGAAGGAAACGGCTAACTTTGGATATTAATGCTAGCCACGTGGTCATCGGTTACTGACGGTTTTCCGCACTTAAGGGAATTATCTTGATAAGTGGGAGCATGCTCATATAGTCACTTTTCTTTATTACCCCACTATCCTGAACCTAAAACCGCTCTGTTCATTTACCAAAAATACCCTTATTTTTCATATACGCTGACCGTTACTAGGGGTATTTCTGACCTTTTACTTCTTTAAAGAAAACCGGTATCCTTCCTTGGGTCAAGCTCTCAACCCTACCCATATATCCAACCCGAATCCACACGATATAAAAGCCAAATCCTTCTTCTTTACCCGGATTCAAGCTAAAACCGTTTACCCAAAATCCCCAAATACTAAACGCAGTACACATTCCCTCCAAAACATCTAATCTTCATCAATGGCGTCCGAATCCTCTACATCAACCTCATCTTCCGACGCATATCAGAGGGAGTTGCTACACATTCGCTCTCAGATCAAACAAGTCAAGGCGGGGAGTATCCTTGACAGAAACGGCTTCATCACCAACTCCCTTAATCCAAAAATGGCGGAAAAAGTCCTGAAGAAGTTTGAGAAAGCAGGACTGATGAAATACATGACGCACGACTACGGGACCGTTCACCCCCTCGACTTCACAGAATGGTTCGCAAATGCCAAGGTCACGAAGGGTAAAATCGAAAGCCGCTTTAATGATTTTCCCACCACAACATCTGTAGGTGACCTTAGAGCGGCATTTGATTTCGCGTCATCGGAGGAAGCAGTCAAGCATCTATCGGATTACGACTTGGACAAGCAAGCCTTCTGGGAGAAAATCCGACTAGCGACTGCACCACCCAGAGCAACCTCTGCCCTCCGCAAGTACCACCTAAAGGAGAGGTTTGCTCTCGCTGCCGACCTAATCATGAAATTTGTGCTCGGCAAGGTGTCCGGAACTGACGAGGTTAGTCTAGACCTCCTCAAAATCCTCCATGCCATTTGGAACAACAACAAGCTAGACTGGGCACATATTATCTTCAACTCCCTCCAACAGCAAGTGATGCGCTCAGTCTCCAACGCCAACCTGTCGATCAGAAAAAAGGTTGGTTTCGGCTTTGTTGTGCAATTTCTTCTAAGCCTGAAGGGCTTCGAACTGAGGGAGGGAAAAGAGATTCATCGAAATACCTATATTGGTAGGACGAAATCTCTAGTCCCCAAAACTAAAGGTGTTAAGGGTAGGACGAAATCTCTAGTCCCCAAAACTAAAGGTGTTAAGGGTAGGACGAAATCTCTAGTCCCCAAAACTAAAGGTGTTAAGGCTGCACCGTCTCCCTCACAGCCAAAAGGAAGGGGCAAAAGGAAAGCCCAAACCAAGGGAAAGAATTCTGATGATGAACCTCTCGATGTACTGATACAAAGGGTTCATATGCCAAAGAGGGCTAAGAAAGCCAAAACTGCTGTTGTCACCCAGATCCGAGAGGTAACACCCTCTGTTGTTCAAGTACCGTTTGAGGACAGGGCACAAGCCCAGGGGGAACCTCAGGCTACACTGGCCACTGAGGTTGAGAGAGTACCCCCTACCAGGTCCCTGTCAGCAGCCTTCTCTGTCGGTCTGTACGCTGGTGATGATGCTGAGGGAGATGTTAACTCTGTTGGTTTATCTCGAGAGATGGCTCGAGAGGTTGAAGGTACTGGGATCAGTGATCCAGTACAAGGGGGTGCAGAAGAACCACGTGAGATGGTTCGAGAGACAGACTACACAGTCAGGGTGGGAGATGATCTCTTGGAGCATAGTCGAGAGATCACAGCTCAGATAGACGAAGCAATCTCTGCCACTGAAATCATCTCTGATGGGCGGGATGACTTATATGAAGAAGTTTCCACTCAGTTGGCAGTGGAAGCACCCACTCTTGATGACTTCTCCAGTGTGATCAGGTGGATCAACTGGAGAACCAGTCCTTTCACTCAACTGATGGCCCAAGCAGCTGAGATGGAGGCAGAAGAACGGTTTGCACTCCAGTGGTTGGGTATCTCAGAGATCCCAGCTCATCATCTCCTAGACCTTGCCCACGAAACAAGAGTGGCTAAACTGCACAGTGGAAGAACTGATAAGGGTAAAGGAATAGCTGAAGAAACCGAAGTTGAGCCTGAGGAGGATCCAGAACTTGATGCCCAATTTCGAGAAGATATCAGGCTCGCCACTGTCATCTCCTTGGGACGGAACGTTGAGTTCACGAGAGGTCCAGGAGAGACCTCTGGGGTTGCTCACGATGATATCGCAACAGCCGCAATCCCACTGTCCCGAGTCAGCAATTCTGCTCTGGACGAACAGGTAGAAGCTTCGAGAGGTGAATCCGAGACCTCTGAAGCACTTCAAGTGGCACCTAACACCGTTCTACTTTTGCCACCACCTGCGTCCACACCCTCGACCACTACAGATGAAGCACAGACAATTCGAGAGGGTGAAGTTCCGTTGCTCACACTGCCAGGTTTTCCTACTGCTCCTGAAATAATCATCATCCCAGACTCATCGGAGCAGACCGAAGAGCAACACAATGAGCAACTTGAGCAGAATGCCCCAAGTCCTGCTGGTTCGAGGAGTACTGATGATAACATCGAAAGTGGAAACCAGGAAGCACCTGTCGACACTACGTCTCCAACCTCACCAGCAGATGACACAGTTCCCAGCACTGGTTCGAGAAGTGATGCTGAGGGGGAACCTCTATTGGATGAAAACAGGGAAGCGTCCAATACCGAAGAACCCTCTCTGGCTGACCCTATCTCCACAGTTGCTGAAGCTGAGGCTCCAGGTTCGAAAGGTGAGGAGCAAGAAGTGATCCATCCCTCAGGTGGAAACCGGGAAGCACCTGACATGGAGCTACCTTCGAGCTCTGAACCCTGTGTCCCTGTGGATCCTCAGACAATAAATCGAGAGGTGGACTCGCAACTGCAAGTCATGGGTGGAAATCTGGAAGCACCCAAGTCCCCTTCGACAAAAGGTACATCTCGATCCTCATCTCCTACTTCTGACTATGATCAACAGGCCGAAGAAGTCTTCATTGGCGAAGTGCGTCAATTCATGGCTGATCAATCTTAGAAGATGGCTCAGCTCGAAAGAATACTCGCTGTGGTCCGCAATGCTGCAATGCCTGCTGATGGCACAAGTGAATCCCAAGGCCGTCATGCTGAACTTCTCGAACAGGCAATATGGGCTGAGGATGCAGCACGGAAAGCCACTGATGAAGCCGCTGTAGCTCGAGCAGAGGCTGCAAGTGCGAGGGCTGAATTAGCCGAGATGCGAGCAGAGCTTCGAGCCTTCCAATATTCCAGTGAACTTCGACAGGATGTGATGAAGGCCATACTCGATGACCTGTCGAACCAAGTACCTGCACAACTTCAAGCAATCTTCGAAGGTATGTCCATCCTCCTCTCCCGTGCTGATGATGCCAACAAGGGGGGAAATAAAGAGAAAAAGAAGGGGGTTACAACGGACAAGAAAAGGGCAGCAAGTGAACCAGCTGGACCACCTCCAAAAATACCAAGAATAATGAGTAAAGCAATGGAGGATGCTAAAAAGGCAGAAAACCTAAGGGTCCAGCGTACACTGGAAATGGAGAGAAGGAGAGAAGAGGACAGAGAAAGAAGAAGAAAAAGACAAGAACGACAGTCAGAAGAAGAAAGGAAGATAGATCTTCTCATGACAAACTTTAAGTTTGGGAACAGAGAAGACACTGAACAAATTCTGACTCTGGAGATATTCAAGCTTCTGAAAATCACTGGGATATCTACACACAGCAATATGTCTCCAGAAGAATGCATTGCCTGGTGGAAAGATGGAGTAATTGATGGTGAGTTCGTGGGGGAAGCCTACAGGAACTACAGGCATCTAGATGTCACAGATGAATACTTAAGCCTGGTAAATCCGAAAGACCCCATCAAGACACGAGAAGCCATTAACAAGAAAAGGAAAGCCAACAAGAAGTAAGCTCTCGTGGTCCAAACTCCATCTCATTTCAATGTATTGATATCTATGTTGTTCTTGGTCTTATTTCTTTCAATCTTGTCTACTAAACTCTACTTTGTAAACATTCCCTTTTTATAATCATATATATTTTTTGCTGGGGGTGTTGCGTGAGTTATATTATTCATGTTTAGTAAAATATTTTGTCAAACTTACCATATGCGCTGAAAAATAAAATCCTTGTTAATTCTTTCTATCAAATCAGCCATATAGAGTAAGTATAAGTGTTGGCATCATCAAAAAGGGGGAAATTGTTAGGAACATCATGTAATAGGTTTTGATGATACCAACTGTTAAGTAGAAATCCCCAAGTCTCGACGCATAGGCAAAACGCTGTAAGTTCGACAAGTAAACCAAGAGCGAAAATACAACCGGGTAACTTTGAGCTCAACTCGGAAAATATTTAAGCTTGAGGGAAATTTGTTTGAACATCTTAGAAGTCTCGTGTGTTGTAATCATATAGACAGATCAGAAGAAGGCATGGGACAACACTGGAGGAATAAGGGTCTGCGAGACATCAACTAAGTCTCGAGACATAAGCAAAGTTCGAGAGGTAGGACCTCTCGATACAGTTATCCAGTTCGAGACATAAACAGAGTTCGAGAGATAGACCTCTCGATATTTGAGTTCGAGACATCAAGAAATCAAGATATCAACCTTGGTCTCGATACACTAACAATTCTCCAACAAAGCTGAATGACGGTCATACTTAAAGTCTGGAGAAGAAGAATATCATGGAGATGGAATAATGAAGAGGTGCCGAACGTGAAGATTTCAAAATGGGCGGAAATGGATGACACGTCAGATTTCCACCACAAACGGTCAAAAGGTGCACCAATGCTGAAGTGATCTGATTCCCTACAAACAAGGAATAATGGGAATATAAAAAGAGTAACTTTTACCAAAAGACGAAAGTGGAGCATGGACTCAAGAAAGTGAACTATGGAATATTCACTACAAGACAAAGAGGTTCAAGTTACAAGATCACCACTCCATGAAATATGCTGAAAATATGCAAGACCCATGATCAGCATGGGAGACAAATTTCAAACGGAATAATTTTCCCTCCAACGGAATTATTCCTTTACTCTCATATATAAGGACGAAAAGACACACAAAAAGTGGGGGTTCGAAATTCTTAAGAACTGTCTGTCTAAAACGTTCAAGTGCAAGTGCTTAACTTGGAATATCATCCTGATATTCAAAACAGCGAGAAAACACATCTTAGTGTTTCAAGAGAGTTACAAAGCTTAAACTGTTATACATCCAGAAGGTGACCGAAGCTGCTCTACATCGAAGTTGATTCAACGATAGCTTGTGGTCAGATTGGAGTCTTTTACATTCAACTGTGACAACCAAAAACACCTTGCTTTGGATTAAGCAAGAGAGGTGGAGTAACCTGGCAGCTGTCCGAGTGAAAGAAACCTGAGGCTTGACGCGGGCTTGGTGATCAAAGGTCAAGTGCTCGAGAGGTGGAGTAGCTGGAAGCGGGGAGAAAGACCTTGGAGAGGCGGAGTAACCTGGGAGCTGTCTTGTGAAGATCCTGAGGCTTGACGCGGGCTTGGTGGTCAAAGGTCAAGTGCTCGAGAGGTGGAGTAACAAGAAGCGGGGCGAAAAACCTGAGGCTTGAGGCGGGCTTCGTGATCAAAGCTCAAGCGCTCGATATTGTACTAAAAAGGGAAGTTTTTAGTGCAATCCTTCCAGGGAGTTTCTGGAAGAAGAGTGGACGTAGGCGGGTTGGCCGAACCACTTAAAAATCTCTCTTGCATTTACTTACTGTTTTTATCTCTCGCTAACCTCTCGATTGCACTGCATATAAACGCACTTCTCGAACTAACTCAAACTCGTGCTAACTAAAAGGGGATAACATTTCCGCTGCGCATAAAACTTTGTCTTCACTTCGTGAGGTATCGAACCTAAACATCCTAAGTTCAATACACACGAGAGGTTGAAAAGATTTGCAAAATCTTATACAAGTCTATTCACCCCCCCCCCCTCTAGACTTGTACCCCATCCCCTTGGGACCAACACAGCCTCTGGGAGCAGATTCCCAGAGAACTTGCGGAACACACTGACGGAACACCGTCTTCCGCCGCACTCCTCCGCAGGAAGGAGGCGGACTGCCTCAACGGAACACCACTCTCCGTTCAACCCAGCCGCCTTGGCCTTGCGGAACTCCCCGGCGGGTTACATTGTGCCGCCGAGGACCTCCGCAAGGTCAACTCCAACCCCAGTTCCAGAACATCAACAGCAGACACGAAAGAGGTATTTCCAGAGAGCAAAATCAGACCCAATACACCAACATTTCATCCGATTTAGAGGCCAAAGACATGGAAATCCAAACCATCAATGATCATACAACACTAACCAAAAGATCAAGATGAAATCCAACAAATAGATTCAACAAAATAGGCTAATCACAAGGAATTTTCAGGATTTCCAACACCAAGAACATCATATAGAATAGGAGTGAATAAAAATAGTTTTGATGGACATAGTGGTTACCTTTGAAGCGTAAATAATCCAAAGCATTTTAATCCAAAACAACGTCACTCCTAAGCTCATAAGCTAGGCCCATAACCGTGAACCTGAAGATTAATATAATTCTAACATCGTCACTAACTACTACTAACAATATTAATATTCCTAATCGGCCCCTTATAGTCATTGCTTATAACCCATACTTATTTATTATCGGCTAAAGCATCTAATCCTATAATTTAAGCATAGGAACATGATCCCTTAGTAATAATAATCCTAATCGTCATTAACTAATAATAGCAAGATCAAAGCCCTATGTTATAAACAGATTATCGATAGCTAGGATCACCAAAAGCTTAAAAGAATTATTACCTTAACAAATACATAGCTAGGGTTCGAACCCGAGTCCTTTAGCTCCATAGCAAGGCACCATACCACTGAACCATTCCATCTCGTGCTGTTAGGATGCGTGTTGCTGAGTTACTATCTTTCGAACGGCCCTCCGGCTCCGTGAAGAAGATCTGCTGCTGTGAACAGAGGAGAACAAATCGCTTTGCCGGGGACGATCGTCGATTGCCGTTCGGGTTCGCCGTTGGACTTGTCGTTGCGAGGCCGCCGGAGACGGGGAAAGCCGCCAAGGTGCCCACTATCGTTTGCTCTATCGGTCGCCGTCGGAACCAGGGAGTGCTCCACTCTGCTCGCCGAACGGGGAAGAATGGCGGAGGTAACCAGACCGCCAGGGTGCTCCGCCTTCAGGCCGAAACGGAGAGGGGAGAGCCGCCACGTCGCCCGCTGCCTCGCACCGCCGGGAGCTGCTGCTGCGCACCATTGCGAGAGGAAGAAGAAGAAGATGCCGGAGACAGAGTACGCCTGGCTGCTGCCATGGAGGTCGCCGGCCACGATCCCGTCGTCGCCGTTGGAGGTCGCATGCAGCTCGCTGGAAGACTCCACCGCGCTGTCCACCTGAGGATGCCGGAGCTGGGCTGCTGCTACCCGTTGCTCCTCTTCCGACACAACTACGACCGACGCCCTCGGAGCTTTGTTAAGCGCCGCCCACCATCATCGCCTGCCGTGACGCTTCACCGCGATGTTGAAACCGTGAGAGGGAGAGAGGGAGAGAGAGTGTGACGGCGAGGATGCTCTTGGCGTCGTCGATACTTCCGTTGTCATCGCCACTGTGGAGTTANAATTAGAAAATTGGGTCAAAAACTATATATATATATGTATTGGATTGGGCTAATGCATATTAGGAAAGGTTATATAATCTTGGACTAACTTAATTGGGTTAAGACTATAAATACCATAGCTTATAATATATATATATATAATCATAACTATGGGCTTATAATATAATCCTTAAGAAAATATAATTTGTGGGCTCAATAATAATTAGTATGGTATGGAAATATATATATAACTATAGAAATATTGGGCCAAAGCCTACTATTAATAATCATATTCATAAGCTATGTATACAAGAGTATATAATCCCGAGCCCATAGGAAATAATAATGCTTGTAATTATTTAAGTAATTATTTAATAAGAAAATAACCCCTTATAATATTCAAAAGAGTAGTAGGAAATTTCGGGGTGTTACACATCTCCTGTTATTTCAACTTTGAGCTGTCGTTATTTTGTTCTTTTTGTAGATGACTATTCTCGGTACACTTGGTTCTATCCACTGAGTATAAAGTCTGATATATATAAAGTCTTTACTTTGTTTCGGGCAATGGTAGAACGTCAGTTTTTGCGTTCTATCAAAGCCGTTCAGTCTGACTTAGGTGGGGAATATCGTTGTCTCCACTCTATATTATAATCGTTAGGTATTACACATAGGCAATCTTGTGCTTATACGTACGAACAAAATGGGAGGGTAGAACGTCGCAACCGTCATATAGTGGAAACTGGTTTAGCGTTGCTTGCTCAAGGCTCAACTCCGCTCAAATTTTGGGACTTCGCTTTTGAGTCTGCAACGTTCCTTATTAATTGTTTACCCTCATCCGCTATAAACTTCAAAAGTCCTTACTATCAATTATATAACGTTCATCCACCTTACACCTTTTTTTGTGTCTTTGGGTGTCGTTATTTTCCTTATCTTCGACCCTACAATCGCAACAAAATTGAGTATAGGTCCGCACCCTGTGTCTTCCTAGGTTATCCGGTTACATATAGGGGATACCGTTACATGGACCTTAACACTGGAAAAGTCTATATTTGCCGCCATGTGCGTTTTGCTAAAAATATTTTCCCTTTTGCAGTTTAGGATTCCTTGCAGGATAATATGGCGTCAGAAACTACTTCTGCACCATGGGCGACTGAACCGATTCTTACTCGTGTGCAAAATCCCCAGGCGAACATAGTCCCGCCATCGGATACGCCTACAACTCAATATGTTCCGACGTCATCATCCCAGACACAGTCCGACACACAGTTGTTAACGTCCACTTCGACCACACAAACCGCCACGGACCAAGCCAAAGATGTTGGTCATGCCATGCGGACACGCAGAAAAACTCGGGGTACTGGTGAGCAATTTTAGGATGAACTGACTATGGAACTAACATTGGGTTTTTATCCCTGTGATTGGGTTTTTACCTCTGTGATTAGACTTCGGTTCCTGTGATTGGGCTTTTGCCTTTGTGATCGGACTTCGGTCCTTGTGATTGGGTTTTACCCTTGTGATTGGACTTTCGTCCCTGTGATTGGGCTTTCGCCCCTGTGATTGGGTTTTTACCCCTGTGAACTAACATCGGGTTTGGTGATTGGTGTGAGAATTGGTACTTGGGTTGGAAGTTAAGGTTTTGTGCTTTTCCTTGGGTTGAGGTCTGTTTGGTTCCTTGTTGACTCTTGAGTTGTATTGTATCTTGTTGATTATTGGTTATTCTTTGATATATTGCGGTTTGGTTGTTTCTTATGAGTATTCGGTTGAGTTTGTGATTCGGTTGGATATTGGTATTGATGAGAAGTCTTGGTTTATATATTCTTTCAGCTTGTTGTTGTTGAGTATCCGATTTTGAATATCGAACAGTTCGTTGGTGTGTATATTCTATATGGGTGTGTAAACCTATTTACAAACTTACTATATATCTATATTTCCTTGCGGGTGTGAATGGTGGTTGCTTAGCAGTCTTTTGCTAATGGTTTCTTGTATGTTTTCCAGTTATGCAATAAGTCTAAGCGTGAGCGCGATAGAGATATATCCGTATGAGGCGNCCTACTATTAATAATCATATTCATAAGCTATGTATACAAGAGTATATAATCCCGAGCCCATAGGAAATAATAATGCTTGTAATTATTTAAGTAATTATTTAATAAGAAAATAACCCCTTATAATATTCAAAAGAGTAGTAGGAAATTTCGGGGTGTTACACATCTCCTGTTATTTCAACTTTGAGCTGTCGTTATTTTGTTCTTTTTGTAGATGACTATTCTCGGTACACTTGGTTCTATCCACTGAGTATAAAGTCTGATATATATAAAGTCTTTACTTTGTTTCGGGCAATGGTAGAACGTCAGTTTTTGCGTTCTATCAAAGCCGTTCAGTCTGACTTAGGTGGGGAATATCGTTGTCTCCACTCTATATTATAATCGTTAGGTATTACACATAGGCAATCTTGTGCTTATACGTACGAACAAAATGGGAGGGTAGAACGTCGCAACCGTCATATAGTGGAAACTGGTTTAGCGTTGCTTGCTCAAGGCTCAACTCCGCTCAAATTTTGGGACTTCGCTTTTGAGTCTGCAACGTTCCTTATTAATTGTTTACCCTCATCCGCTATAAACTTCAAAAGTCCTTACTATCAATTATATAACGTTCATCCACCTTACACCTTTTTTTGTGTCTTTGGGTGTCGTTATTTTCCTTATCTTCGACCCTACAATCGCAACAAAATTGAGTATAGGTCCGCACCCTGTGTCTTCCTAGGTTATCCGGTTACATATAGGGGATACCGTTACATGGACCTTAACACTGGAAAAGTCTATATTTGCCGCCATGTGCGTTTTGCTAAAAATATTTTCCCTTTTGCAGTTTAGGATTCCTTGCAGGATAATATGGCGTCAGAAACTACTTCTGCACCATGGGCGACTGAACCGATTCTTACTCGTGTGCAAAATCCCCAGGCGAACATAGTCCCGCCATCGGATACGCCTACAACTCAATATGTTCCGACGTCATCATCCCAGACACAGTCCGACACACAGTTGTTAACGTCCACTTCGACCACACAAACCGCCACGGACCAAGCCAAAGATGTTGGTCATGCCATGCGGACACGCAGAAAAACTCGGGGTACTGGTGAGCAATTTTAGGATGAACTGACTATGGAACTAACATTGGGTTTTTATCCCTGTGATTGGGTTTTTACCTCTGTGATTAGACTTCGGTTCCTGTGATTGGGCTTTTGCCTTTGTGATCGGACTTCGGTCCTTGTGATTGGGTTTTACCCTTGTGATTGGACTTTCGTCCCTGTGATTGGGCTTTCGCCCCTGTGATTGGGTTTTTACCCCTGTGAACTAACATCGGGTTTGGTGATTGGTGTGAGAATTGGTACTTGGGTTGGAAGTTAAGGTTTTGTGCTTTTCCTTGGGTTGAGGTCTGTTTGGTTCCTTGTTGACTCTTGAGTTGTATTGTATCTTGTTGATTATTGGTTATTCTTTGATATATTGCGGTTTGGTTGTTTCTTATGAGTATTCGGTTGAGTTTGTGATTCGGTTGGATATTGGTATTGATGAGAAGTCTTGGTTTATATATTCTTTCAGCTTGTTGTTGTTGAGTATCCGATTTTGAATATCGAACAGTTCGTTGGTGTGTATATTCTATATGGGTGTGTAAACCTATTTACAAACTTACTATATATCTATATTTCCTTGCGGGTGTGAATGGTGGTTGCTTAGCAGTCTTTTGCTAATGGTTTCTTGTATGTTTTCCAGTTATGCAATAAGTCTAAGCGTGAGCGCGATAGAGATATATCCGTATGCAATAAGTCTAAGCGTGAGCGCGATAGAGATATATCCGTATGAGGCGGCTTAGATTAGTTTGTTATGTTTTAGACTTATGTTTTGGGCCTGTGCGCCAAGTTTGTTATGTTTTAGACTTATGTTTTGGGCCTGTGCGCCAATATGAGATTCTATATACTCTTGTGTTTTAGATTTTGGATCTTTTGGACATGTTTGAGGATATATATACTAAACAGTTCAGTTTTTGTTAGCCTGTGCATCTAGGCCGTGTTTTCTTACCTAGATGTGGCATGATACCCCTTAGGCTATAAATCGCTTCCGCTATGTTGTGTTGATAGTTGAGATAGGCAGCTTTGTGTTAAAGTTTTAGCTATCTCAGCTTGTGAAAAGTTGGGGTGTCACAGTAAAGTAGACGGAACTATTGAGAGGTATAAAGCACGGCTTGTTGCCAAAGGGTTTAACCAGGTGGTAGGGGAAGACTTCTTTGACACCTTCAGTCCCGTTGTCAAGCCCACAACCGTTAGGCTCCTATTTTCTCTGGCTGTCACTCACTCATGGACTCTCTGCCAGTTAGATGTTCACAACGCCTTTCTAAACGGCCACTTAATGGAAATAGTTTACATGAAGCAACTACCAGGTTATGAGGATCCGCTGCATCCTGGGCACGTTTGTCACCTACAGCGCATGGTTTAAACGCCTTCATGACTTTTTAATCACCATAGGTTTCTCACCCTCCAAGACCGACGTCTCCTTGTTTTACTACACGTCAGGAGATTCACGGGTCTATCTGCTTGTATATGTTGACGATATCATCATGATAGGTAACGACTCTGCTTTGGTTGATTCTCCACTACACAGTTTGTCTACAGCGTTCAAGATCAGGGATCTTGGCACACCTGGATTCTTTCTTGGCATTGAGACTTGGCCTTTAATGGAGGGTTTTTACTATCTCAGAAACGGTATATGCATGATATTTTAGTCAGGGCTGGCATGATTAACTGTAAGCCTCTAGGTACGCCAGCCGCTGCCACTCAGCCAGCGACTCCTAATCTTGAGCTCTTTGATAATCTGACGTAGTATCGACGCATTGTAGGTGCTTTACAGTACCTGACTATCACCCGGCCAAATTTATCCTTTTCTGTCAATCGTCTCTGTCAATTTATGCATTCACCAACTCCGGAACATTGGGGTTTCCTCAAGCGGGTGTTGCGTTATGTTAAAGGCACGCTGGACATGGGTTTGCGGGTCACTCCCTCATCACACTCCACTTTACATGCCTATTCTGACTCTGACTGGGCTGGATATCTGATAGACAGAAAATCAACCAGTGGCTATTTCTTGGGTCTCCTGGAAACAACACACAATTGCCCGCTCATCTACTGAGGCTGAATATAAAGGGCTAGCGGATGTTACTGCTGAGGTCACGTGGGTAGTATCCTTGCTTCGAGAATTACGTCTTCACTCTGGGCATCCTGCGACTTTGTGGTGTGATAATCAGGGAGCTACTTACATGGCGGCAAATCCGGTGTTCCATGTCAGAACCAAGCATGTTGAAGTTGACTATCATTTTACTTTCAGTGCTAGGGGGTATGAATCTATTGATGGTTGTGATAATGCTTCCTCTCATTCTTGTTAAATTTTTGGTGATGTTTGTGAGGATTGTGATTGTAGGGATGGAGAAATGGTGGATTGTGATGTTGAGGGTACTATGTAAGATGCTTGAGGTTTTCACTTTTGGCAACAATGTTGAGGATGAAATGATTGGAGATGATGTAGACGTGATGAGAAAATGAGAGTGGTGAGAAAATTAGAGTGATGAAGAAAATGGGGAGAGTGAAAAGAAGAGTGTGAAAAAGAGGGTGCTTTGAAAGTTCTTGAAGTTGCCACTTTTGACAACAATGTTGGTGGAGAAAAGGTGGTTGAGGATGAATTGACTGGAGATGAAATGGGGAAATGTGAAGGAGTTGAAAATGAGAATGTTGAAGAAAAGAGGGGGAATGGTGAAAAAGAGTTTAAAGAAGTTAAAAATAATGTGGTGTTTGTTGATGTAAGTGCTTTGTTTGAGAAAAATAATGAGAGAGGAAGAGAAGAAACGATGGGGAAGAGAGTACAAATCATTCTTGAAGGAGTAAGCTTAATTCTTGATGCCATTCTTGGGATGATTTTGAAAGGAGTTGTGCTCTCTATATTTGTGGATGAGTCTGAGAATGCCTAGCATTTACAGGCATATCTCAAAGCTAAAGCAGACGGGGCGCATGGCTTGGTCCCAATTCTTGTGAGTTTTGATGGATAACAATAGTTGCATCTAGCCAAAAACGTTAAACATGGTGTTTCTTGGGAGGCAACCCAAGTAATAATTTGAAAAATTAAAAAGCTTGAAAAATATTTATTTATCTCTTTTGATTTTTGTACTTGTTTTGTTGTTTGGTGTGTTCTTTTTAAGCTAACATTGTAGGGGAAGTCACTAAGGAGCTTCAAAGATCAATTGGGAGAGAATTTGAAAGCCAAAATGGGAGAAGTACACATATGGGGCACGTACGAGTGGCGTACGCTTGTACGCAGCCTAGACCACCTCCGTGGAACTTTTCATGGAACCTACTGTTCCCAAACCACGAAGTGACCATAATCATAGTGCTTTTCGTGGAATCATTCTATTCTTGAACCACGTTTTTCCCATGAGCGTGGCCCGGGAAGGGCACCTACGACCCATGTACGCATGTACGGACCTTTTACACTACTTAGTTCATCAACATCTCCATTCATTGTTTCTCTTTGCACTTCTATTTCACTCCTACCTCACTCCCAAACTTCAAGCAACACTTGTGAATGCCCAAGGTACCCTCGAACGTCATTTGTGCACCATCCAAACACCAATACTCATGCTTTAATTCTTCCATTTCATCCAATGAAGGTAAAACTTCCTTATTCTTTGCAAATTGGATTCTTGAGTTGCATTCTTGATGATTAATGAGATCCATGCTAGGTGTTTGTGAATAATAGATGGAGAACCTTGTGCTATAGTTGAATATTCTCTTTGTTCATATGTTGATTGGCTCATGCTTCTTGTTCATATCTTGTTCATTATAGTAATGGCATTGAGAGAAACCATTGTGATATTTGTTGCCTATCTTTTTGTTTTTCTTGTGAGTGTTGTGAACATCCTTTATTATATCATAATTTGTTGGTAGCCATAATAGGTTAGGATGTTAAGAGTGGGAGGTGAGCAAGAGATTGTGACCTCTCTATAGTCTTCTTTGTTTACAATTCTCCATATGTTTGCACTAGATGTTGTGTTCTTGAGGAGGCTTCATAAGGGATTAATGTGAGCAGTTTACGGCAACTGTGCTTGATTGATAAAATGGGAAAATCCCCCCTACTTTTGGTTGCTTGATTGCGCCCTAACTTTGTTCCTAAAGTGTGGAAACCACACCCTATTTACACTTATAAAGTGTGGAAAAGGCATGGTTCACCATTTGTTGTTTCATCGTTCACATGTTGTTGCACATTTTATTATTGATACATGTTGGAAATACTTGGTTTCTAATTGTTGTTCTTGGTGACTCAACCTTTATACTTGAAACTTGTTTTTCTTTGCTTTTGTTTTTCTATTTTAGTGTTTTTATTCTTAAAATCATATTTTCTTTTATTTGTTATATTGTTGCACTTTATAGGTGTTAGTTTAATGTTTTAGTTTGATGTTTGATATCTTTAGCTTGTTTTTGTTTTATTTTGTTTTCCATTTTACATTTGAGTCAGGCGAAAGACGTTAAACGTTGCGCTCTTGGGAGGCACCCCAAGCATTTGAATAAAAAAAAAGAAGAGAAAACCGCAAAAAGATTGTACATTGTGGGGAGTAGTTATACTCCATTGCACTTTTCTATTCTTGCTTGCACATATGCCACTAACCTTGTTGATTGTGAAGTTTGAATGACTTGATGAGGCAAAGAGTATGGATGCAACATTGCTCAAAAGGGATAAGCTCTACAAGGGGGTCCTCATTTCTATCCCTTAGTTTTAATATATGCCCCGATTTTTTTTCTGAAGTGGTGAAAAAGGATTATTGCACGTACACATTCTCTAGCATTCATTGTTCATCTACAAAGGTTTTTGTTTTCACACCCCAAGTCTCGTGCCCACTTCTAAAGTATGTAACGGGACATGCACTTTTGCTTTAACCCGTGCTCCTTTGTCCACCTAATCCTCAAAGCAACATCGAGGACGACGTTTGATTTAAAGTATGGAAAAGATGCACTTTGTGCTTTTTTGTTGATATCTTGACTTGTGAATGGTGTTTGATTGATGGTTGTGTGTGTGGATGGAGAGTGTGTCATTGTTCATAATATCTTGGAAATTTGGTTGGTGGTGTGCCAATAAAGTTTTTATTCTTTGAATATCCTTTGGAAGTTACCTCTTACACCAAGTGATGATTGCATAAAAACCAAATAGGTTTACATTTCGTGTGTGCTTGCATGTTATTTACCTCTTATTTTGTTTAGACTTTAGTTAAGGGTCTCTTGAAGTAGAAGTGTGTACATCTCAATCTTGGAATGATAATTGCAAATGAAGCCCGAAAATGGACTAAACTTAGTGAGGCATAGGGCGAAAGGTGAGCCTTGGTGTGGAGAAGTGAGAATCCTTTATCCATAGAAAAAAACATGAGGGGTTGATATGAAAAAAGAAAAAAGGCTAAAAGAATGGTCACTCCTAGAGGTAAGAAACGAGGAGAGCTATCTTGCTAGGATTTGAGGCAACTAGCACCGTCTTTGAAAAAGCGTAGAGCTCTCTACGTAAAGTCGGTTGTCCCAATGTCGTTATCCTACGAGATGAAAAAATAAGTGAGGAGGTGAGCCACCTCGTTAGGATTCAGGCACCCATTGTACCAATCTTTGAAAAATCTTGGAGCTCCATGTGAAGTCAGGTAGCCCGATGATGTTATCCTAGGGGGTTGAGAAGAAAAGAGAGCTCGCCTAAGCCATTGGCGAGGAGAGGCCCATGTCGTACCCTCACTTTACTTTTATGCTTTGGACTCGGGCGCTTTGGTTGGATGTTTTGGTTGAGGAGTGCACATCGTTCCCACTAGGTGCATTGGTTTAAAGGCCTTTGCAAAATAGGAGGTGAATCCAAATTGGTTGCATGCTTCGCAAGTCGGTGTAAAGAGTGTGTTTCCCTCAAGCTTAATTTGATCCATAGGGGTTTTTGTTTCCTTTGTATATTCCTTGAGTTGTATGACACATGGTTAACACACTTGCTTGATGGTATGAAGGATTTCCCCCTTTCAATTTTCTTACACAACTTTCTTGATTAACAATTTGCCTGTTGAGATTATCTTGAGCTATCTTTAGCACATATCTTCCTTGCACTAATTCATAGCTTGCTTGGGGACAAGAAAGAATAAAGTGTGGAAACTTGTGAGAAATACTAAAGATGTATGCTTTTATGGGTCAACTAGGGGTTGTGTTCTGTTTATTTAGAGTCCTTTGTGTTTGATTGATGATGGAAATGCTTAGAAATGTGCTAATATGTTGCAAAGCCCTACAAATGTGTACATTTTAGTGTCTTTGAAGGTTTGGAGTATAAAAGATGTAATATGGGCTTGAATTGGAGCATCCGGAATGAAGTGTAGTGGAGATACGCGTCCACGAAGCTGTCCACGTTTGTGGCACAGTCGTGGATTCAGAATAGAAAGTTTCACCGCCCAATCAACGTTCGTGGTGCGGGTATTTACTCAAAATGTTAGGGCGTACGGGTGTATGCAGCTCGTACGCCGCCCAAGCTACTGCGGCTATAAATTGCCCTTCGCGGGATTCTTGGAGAGGATCGCTTCATTATTCACTTTTCATTTCTTGTAATTTACAGAGCTTTTAGATTAGGTTTTTCTCTCTCTAGATTAGATTCAACTAGCTATGCTCCTATTCTTCAATTCCAAGTGTAAGAAGTGATCTAAAGTGTAGGAGAATTGACAACTCTCCTTGATTGTGGAGATATTCCTTCCAATTTGTATATTTGAAGATTGCAATTATGGTTTCAAGTTTGGTATTCATCTTACTTCATCTCCATTTCATCCTACATACTTTCTAGACTTCACTTCTTGCAGTTGAGCTTTAATTACATGACGAATTGTAGCTAGAATCTCTAGGAGTTGGGTTTGATGATCTAGAGATTATGCGTGCTTGATCTTCCAATGCTGAAGAGATGTGATTCTTGCAATTGTGTCTTAAACGCTTTTGTTGTGAATGAGGTTATGTGTTGATCCCTTTCACATTACCACAGAATGAGTGAGAAGTTTAAGAGAGTGGAAGTAGAAAGATATTGTGCTTTCATGTAAGTCTTTTGCTCATTTGTATTTCCTTGCTTTACATTTTGAAAGGCTAAAGTAAGGAATGAAGTGAAGACCATGTGTTTGTTAAAATGCTTCTTAGGACCATAGTCACGGAATGGTGCCCTATACCAAGAAAATCCCAGTAGGCCGATAGGTTAACGACACTTGTAAAGCCTCATGAAAGTTAGCCATTGCATTAAATCGAGTCCACCATAGCCTATTACATGCATAAGCTCAAGTAATTGGATCCAACTCCCTGTTTTACATGCTTTGTTCATTGCTGCCATGCTTTCTTTGCTTACTTCATACATTTGTTTTCCTTCCTTCACATTTTTACACATGTTTTCCTTTTGCACCTAGTTTTCTCTTGTTGAAACTCTCCCTTTGAAAGAATTGTACTTAATTAACTCCAATTTGTCATACTTTGAGAATGAGATCAGGGAGAATCTTCACTCTCTACCCCTAGTTTCCATCCATCGCTAACTACACCTTGTTACCTCACTACACCTTGTTACTCTACAGGGGCATTCCTCGTGCCACTTTTTGTACCGAATCCTTTTACTTGGTTCTGGTTCTTGCGAACCATTGGGTATGGGCATTCGGCCTTGAAATGTCCAGGCTTCTGGCACTTTTAGCATAGCATCTGTGATTACTCGGATTCACAAATCCTTGAGGTATTTGACCTTTCGGTGTGCCTTTGGCCAGATGAACTTGGTGTGGCCAAGTTGTCTTAGGACTTCTTCTTCCTCATGAACCTTTTAAACTTCCTAATAAACAAAGCAAATTATTGATCAGATAAAAAATAAACAGGGTTAGAATTTGATCTTGATGATGTGGATGGTTGCTGACTAGCAATAAGTGCCACATTCCTTGTCTCGGGTTCTACTTCATGTATGGGTTCTCTTTCAAACTCATACACCTTTAAAACACTAAATATCTGCATGGTGTGGGTGGCCTTGAGATCTCGATAATCTCTCATGGAAATAACTTTCATTTCCCATGATTTGGAAAGACCTCAGAGAATCTTGAGATTGATCTCCTTCTGTGCTAGCTCTTTACCGAGATCTGCCACCTCATTCAGCAACTTCATGAATCTGGTCTCCATTTCAGCAATGGACGTAGTTGCTCCCATTTTGAAATCCACAAACTTTTTCATGGCAATGGTGAACTCTTTCTCCTTCTCTTACTCATCACCTTCACCTATGAGCATGAGTGTCTCCCAAATATCCTTTGCAGTCTTGAACTTCCTTAATCTTGGAAACAACGACTTGTTAAGAGGCTTATAAAGGATGTCTCGCGCAATGTTATCCAAATTGCTACGATTGTGCTCTTCAAAAGTGTTAAAGGACTTGGGCTTGGAGATGAACTCGTGTGCGCCTGGTCCTTCTGCTGCTCGGTTGGTGCTTATCATCAAGATTTGTATGGGACCTTTAGTGATAATGTCCTACATCTCATCGTGAATAGTAGAAAGATGTGCCTGCATCCACACCTTCCAACCATGGGTGCACTCCCTCAACCAAACCCTCAACCCAACCCCAGGCTAATGAAAGACTTTGGTAGGCCCCTAGTAGGAACCTCACCTTCTTGTATAGTGCTTACTGATGCAGCCAGGAACTATGAGTTAAAAACGGTCCATTACAACCAGGTGCCGTCTTTTCACGGTTCAGCAAGCGAAGATGCTCTTACCTTTATTAGGGATTTCTACGGGATAGTCCAACACTTCCCGTTGAATGACTTGACCGAGGATGCACTGAGGATGAGGTGTTTTCCATACACCTTGAAAGATGCTGCAAAGACATGGTTCATGTCTCTCAGACCAGGATCCCTTCGGACATGGCGGGATGTGTATAACAAGTTTATCGGTAAGTTTTATTCACATGCTAAAACTGCTGAATTGAGAAGAAAAATTGCGACTTTTTCGCAAGCTGAAGGTGAACCATTCCATGAGGCATGGGAAAGGTTCAAAATGTTGCTCATTCAATGCCCCCACCATGGCTACCCATTGGAGCTGCAAAACCAAACTTTTTATGATGGTTTGACTCAAACCAGCCAATCAATGGTTGACAATGCGGCTAGAGGTGCCATGGGAGAAAAAACTGCGGAAGAAACTTTAACATTGTATGAAATGCTAGGGGCAAACTCTCAACAAAAAAGTATAAGGGGACGGACGCCAGGTACGTATGAAGTTAACTCAAATGCTGGGTTAGAAATTCAAGTGTCTGAGTTAGCAAAACAAGTGAAAAGCATGTGTTCTATGATGGGTATTGTAACACCCCAATTTTCAACTCTTACATTTATTACAAAATCCGTAATAAAACGCTGCGGAAGCTTACATCTTATCAGCAGAAAACTGGGTGCTACCGCCACACCTAAAGTGAATTCTATCACCTCTTTGACAACCTCTACTCTAAGTGCACAGGCTAAACTTACAACATCAATATACAACATCAACATCAAACTTAATACATATGGAAATAATTCTTCCAGGGTGTCTATTCTAGGATAGAGTAGACCTCAACCTATACCTCCATCCTATTCAGAGCTCATCGGACTACAAGGGCCGACGCTACACTGCATCTGATAAGGAAAACACATCGAAGTGTAGTTAGCACGACGGCTAAGTAAGGGAATCCGTTGTCACTTAAAAGTAGACAAAGGTTTGAAAACATAAATAATTTGGAAGTTCGTAAAGTTTTTACCCATGATTTGAAAATCTACCCGCAACCAAATGATTCATAGATAGTATAGTAGCATATACACGTTAAATTGTGTAAAGCTTTTCTCAAATAAGAATAATGGCATAACTGCCGCTCAAAATCAGTTTCATGTCTTTCAGACGAATTTGCAAACCTTCTCATTTCCAGGAATTTCATCATTTTCAAGATACACGCGTGAATTTTCACAACCATACTTGACATCTTCACAATATCCCATTTCTCAGACATCACTCGACTAGTTTCTTGGAACTAGTATCACATATCTCATCATAGTCATTGATTCAACCATTACTTGTGAAAACTCGACATAGTTTCATTTCAAAGTATGAGGCCTTATAGGAAATGTTGAATAGTTTCATTTCAAAGTATGAGGCCTTATAGGAAATGTTGAATATTTTCATTTCAAAGTATGAGGCCTTATAGGAAATGTTGAATATTCCCATTTCAAAGTATGAGGCCTTATAGGAAATGTTGAATATTCCTTGTCGTTGACCGATTGAACCTGGAACATGGGCTTGCGGTCATTACCCAAGTTCTTTTCTCGGTCCCTTGGACGATGGTTCATTAGAATGGCCCCTAGTGTGGCCCCGCCTAGGTCCATTAAAATGACACCAACCCGGAGACGACGGAGTCAATACGCTTAAGTGTGCACACCCCCACAGTCTAGCCATACATGAGTGACGTAGAGACTCGGCGAATAGACTTCGCCTAAGTACGAATACAACCGTACATATTTCAATGACAACCTTCGGTAATTATAGCCCGAGGTAAAAAGACAACAAGGTCCTCGTAACTCCTTGACACTAAGGTTTTATTCATTTTAACGTCCTTTTCTCATCATTCCAGTAAGGTACACACTCACTAAAAATGGTATTTTCCTTTAAAAAAAAAAGGTTTTGACAACCGATGTACCAAAATAGCATACGTTCTTCAACGTAAGTTTTCAGAAACATTTTTACTTGCCCAAGGGCTTTTCAAGCATAGCTCAAGTACGAGCAAAATTTGGAAGAAAACACAGCGGAACACGAGCTGGTCACACCTCGGACACTTATATATTCTACTAATACTTCATGTGTCCATTCCCAATACTTACTCCTTATCATGGATTTCAATCCATCTTACAATCCAATCATCATCGGTGATCCATAATCATGGTTCCACCATTAACTAATAATAGATAGTTGTTCTTATCACTATCGTCATCAATAACTTCCACCATGATCAACACCATTAGATCATCAAGGATGGCTTTAATCTAGCAATTTATATAAAATATCCACATAAATCAACCTTGGGGCCACCAATCCCCTTTCTAATCTACTCTAACATTCTAAAGAAACAAGAAAAAGATATGAAATCTCAAAGAAACAAATATTAGATTAAGAATTGGAGAGAATAGTTACCACCCTTAAGAATGGGATCTTTACACTTTAGTTCTTGAAATTCCAATCTTCATCCTTGCCCTTAGATCTAATCTAAGCTAGAAGAAAAGGAATTTTCCCCCAAGAGGGGAGAAAACCCTCTACAATTTTCAGATCTATCCTATCTTATCCTCCTTTTTTCCTATTGTTCTCTTTCCTTATTGTGAATTGATCAAGTGTTGTGTGGGTGTTCGGAGTTGAGCGGGTGAAATCCCCTACACTATCTACCAAGACCACTAAACTCATGCCGACCAAATGTAAGAAATATGCTAAGGAAGTTAAGGTCTCAAGGGATGGATATAACATGAAAATTTGCTCACACCTTCAAGCATGCAAGTGACAAAAGAGTTTCACCTTGTATTTTCTAGGGGCATCTAGCAGATGCGACTAGTGGGAACGATGTGCATCCCTCGGCCAATTTTCCGACCAAAACGCCAAAGCCCCTTTACGTTATATAAGTGAGGGCAGGGACATGGACCGCTCATCGCCATGGCTTGGGCGATCACTCTATTTTCTCACTTCCTAGGATAACGTCATCAAGCGACCCGACTTCACATGGAGCTCTATGCTTTTTCGAAGACAGTGCAATGGGTGCCTGAATCCTAGCGAAGTGGCTCACCTCCTCTCTATTTTTCTCATCTTTCAGGATCTTTTCGGGGTAACCGACTTCACATGGATCTCCATGCTTTTTCGAAGACGGTGCAATGGTTACCCCGTATCCAGACTAGATGGCTCACTTCTGTTTTTATCTCTAGGAGTGGCCTTTTGCCTTTTTCTTTTCACCATATCAACCCCTCAAGCCTTTTTCTTGGGATTAGGGATTGTTTTCACTCTAAGCTCACTTAGGCTCACCTTTTGCCCCATGTCCTGCTAAGATTAGTTCAATTTCCGGGCTTCGCAATTCTTATCTTTCTAAAACTCAAAGGATTCACACTCCCACTTCGAGAGATCCTTGACTGAGTTCCAAACAAAATACAAGGTGAAGAACATGCAAGCACACATAAAAAATTTCAATTTTGGTCAAAATGTGCAAATTGGTGCAAAGTGATACTTCCAAAGCATATTTAGAACATTCAATTTTTGGCACAAGGTTAGGAGCCCTCCTAGATAGTATTGGCAATAACACACCCTCTAGTTCCTATACCTTATCACTTAGTCAATCAATTATTTTGAGAAGCATACACCCTTTCCACACTTAAAAATAAACATCTTCCTCGATGTTTACATGAGGAACGAAGGAAAAAGGATATATGTTCGAGGGGTCCTACACACGCCCCTTTTCCACACTTAAAAGTGTAGACTGGACTGAAACATTTCTAATAAGATCACATCCGACATAACAATCTTATGCAACTCTTCATGTGTGATATAAGAAAATAAAGCAATCAAATCAAACATGGCATTTAAAAGGGATAAAAGAAATACTTACAATGTGCATCCCTATTTAGAATTTGTGCAGTTTGTACTTGCCCTTCAAAATTTGGTCAGAGTAAAGGTAAAGAAATGAAGAATTCAAAGTATACCTTTCAAGATTGGTTTTCTTGGATGATGGTGGAGTGGTCTCTTCTTCTTCTTATTTGTGGGTTGCCTCCCATAAGCGCCACGTTTAACGTCTTTGGCTAGAAGAAACATGCAAAATAAGACATAACAGACTATAACCAAAAATATAAACAAACATAGAAACAAAAAGATTGTCCACAATCATAGTTTTAGAAATATCCAACACAAATCATCATTGTTTTTCTCTTTTTCTCTGGTGCCTTCTTTCTTCACGTTCTCTTGAGGTCTTTGATCTCCCTTGCAATCTCTTCCAATTTCTCCATCTGCTCCAAGTGCAATTGATATTGAAAGTTCTGGAGGGATCTCCAATCGGTGACTGGGGTAAATCAGCTTGGGATGTTGTAGCTTGCAGGGTTGGAAGTTTGCTCCTCGGCTTGTGGTGGAGGTACGGATGGTCCAGGCTTTTGTGGTGGTGGAGAATACATCGAAGAGTACACAGGCGAGTACAGTTCGTTTGAAGATGGGGAAAGGAATGACATCGGCGAGGGTGTAAATCCCGGAGATGTCATTGGCGTGTCGGTATGGTGTCCCGCCATCTCATGATCATCCCTCGTTCGCGCCAAATATCTCAAGTGGAGCTTTGCAACGTCCTCGGGAGATAAAGGAACAATGTGTGCTCCTTGCAACCTGTGTTCAAACCAATGTATTTTCATTTGATGACCTAGCGAGACACATAGTCTTGTCACCAATGGGCCTATGACTCGCTGACTCTTGCTGTTGCGCAATGAGCAGGTTCTTGCAAATTGAGCTCATATTCACCGAATGGCTTGTGTCCATACTCCAAAGCATGAATAGCTCCGCCTTGGAGACTCGATCATAAGTTTCCGGCCTACCTTCCCATGAGTGTGCAATTACCTTCCATAAGACTTTTAGATCCTCCCTTACAATTTGAGGAACTCTTACTCTCGACCCAACCCATTCAACTCCCGGCCTTGCAATCATTGACCAATACTTTCTTGGGATGTCTCTATCTCCAAAGTCGTGCCTTAGCCATCGATACCAGTGTTTTGACTAGTCATCTTCTTCGTAGAATCCCAAGAGAGCGCCCAAGCGATTGGCCGAAATATGATAATCCTGGTTGAAAAGCCGAAATTTGATAGTCGGGCTATAGAGATCTCCGGTCACTCCTTCAACATTCAGGCTCGCACTAAACTCATAGACCGAGGGAATGAAAGTATCCTGCTTCTAGCTCAACAAGTTGCTCCAATAAGGTTCGGCGATAAACCTCTCCAGTCCACACTTACATTCAAAATCCTCCAGCACTATCAAGTCGATGTATTTCCACTGCACAATTGGGAAATTCAACAGTTGTCTGTACCGACCCAGCATTGTTGGTGTCATCAATAGGATTTGATTTCTCGTGGGTACTTTAATATAGCGAGTATTTGCGTTTCTAGCACTATTCTCTCCTTCTGGAGCCTTTCCCTTTTGGAGCATTCTAGCTATTTGTTGTGCAAATTCGTTTGGAGAAGACATTTTTCCTATAACATTGACAAGCAAAGCAGAATACAAGGAAAAACATTTTCCTCTTTAAACATGAATGTGAATCAATATTGCAGATTTTAAAGAAAAGATCATAAAAACTTCTTGCATGTAACATCATTTTGGTATTCATCAACAATTCTATCATATACATGCAAGGATTAGCTCATTCTATTTCATACTCATCTCATAGTCAAAAGGTCAACATATGGTCAACTTCATCTTCTTCCTCAAGACTAGCTCAAGGTTGAAAAATGGAAGAAATATGAAAGTTAAAATTGGACCAAATAACAAGTGGAATATAACAATGTAGTACCTAGAGAGTAGGAAAGTTGCAAACTTTGCCCACCATGCTCACTATATCATCAAGGATCTCATTATGACAAAAGAATGCCCAAATCAAACAATTTCAAGATCTAGTCACAAAGAGATGGTAAAACATGGAATTTCTAGTGTATAGAAGCAATGTAGGCCTATTACAAGTCTAACAAGTCATTCCATAACAATATATCTCAAGAAAAATCTCAAACAAGAAAAACCCATGGAGATATGCTTCAAAGAAAGTAAGCTCTTCATTCAAGTAAGTAATAGCAAAAGAGAGTATGTTCTTACCTTGGAAATGACTTAGGAAGATGAAAAGAAGTTGAAAAACTTGGAAGGAAATGCCTTAGAGTTGTGTATTTTCAGCTTGAGGAAGACTTAACTCGTGGTGGTGAAGAAATGAAGCAAGGAAAGGGTTTTAAACTACTTCGCGCGAAAAGTCCACGAAAATCTGGTGCCCGTCCACGCACGTCACCACGCGTGGTGGTGGGCGTGGGAGCTTACTGGTTTCTTCCCACGCCTGCTCACACGCGTGTGAGTGGCGTGGCAGCTTACTGGAATTTTTCCACGCGTGGTAGCAGGCGTGGAAGGCGTGATGTGCAAAATCTTACCTTGGTTCCCCTTCCTTCCTTTGCTAATGATGATGTTTGTCGATCGATTGCGGGCAATTTGTAACTCTCGGACTTATGATCTGTACTTGTTAGCTTAACCGAGGTTATAGAAACATTATCGAAATAACGATAAAGAAAAAGTATACTATAGATAATAAGAAAAGCTGAAAGAAAAGGTAAGATAACATTGGGACTGCCTCCCAAGTGCGCCATGGTTTTACGTCTCCTGGCCAGACGTAGTGTGGCCTATCCTTCAAGGCCTACAGATTTTGGGACCTTACCAAGCGTCCTGTGAACTTTAGCTTCAAGGTATGTCCCAAGGTGGGTAACATCCTTGAATTCAAAAGCAAAGAAGGAGAAAGCATATTGTATTGATAAATAAACACGGGGTATTACCCTAAGCTGTTTAAGGATAGCAAGCCTCTCTTCTCCCTTCTCGTTATAAATTCCTTCCCTAAAAAAGTTGTCCTTAAAAGCTTCCTAGTGAACAAACTCACTACTATCTATTTCTCGTGAAGTGCCTACACCTTCTCCCGATTCATCAAACTCGCAGAACTCACTTTCACAAGAATAAAAAGATTTAATATCATCCTCACTCCCCAAAGTATCATCACACAGTTGCAAGGAATCACACTCACATGAACAAAAAGAAACTTTGTCACATTTATTAAAATTATCATTATAAATCGTAAAGGAGTCATCCTCACAAACATCATAAGAACTTTTAATTAGAGTTGGAGTGAGAGTTTTACCTTGTGCGGGGTTTTCGTCTTCCCACACTATTTCGATATTATCCTCGTCTTCACTCTCAATCTCTCCCCATTGTTGAGTGTTCAACTCAAGAGTTGAAACTTCTTGGAGTATTGGGATCTCAAGTTCTGTGCATTCTTGGACACTCACCTCTTCATCATCAATCATTTTTTTGATCTTGTCATTCTCTCACCGGTTGGTTTCAATTGTCGGGTGGTTGTTTGTGACAGGATTGTCAACCATTGGTAGCATTCTCTTCATAAGCTCCTCCGACATCGATAGCATTTTGGTCTCAATTTCATCCAGTGGAAGTTCTTCCTCACGAAGAGCGATAAGATTTTTCTTCATTTCGCTTCTAATTTCATTTCGTAGATTGATGGTATCTTCCTTGACCATTTGTATGAACATTTCTACTTTATCCTTCAAGATTTGGATTTCATCCTTGACCGGTGGAAGGTACTCATAAGATGGTATAAGTTGGTTGAAATTTTTAGCAAAAGGTGGTGTTTCATAAGAATATCTATCATTTTGTTGTGGTGGGGGTGAATAGCTAGTATTGGTGTGAGAATGAGAATACCAATGTCTCTCAGGTTGATGGTTTAATGGAGGGTTATATTGAATTGGAGGTTTAACGGTTGAAGGAATTGTGGCCTTTAATGCCGGTTTACAACTTGGATCAATCTCCTTCATGACTTGAATAAGTTGATTGTTAATATTCTCCGCTATTGAACTAAGGGATTCCTCTCCATGTTGGTATGTAGGTTTCTCAATTCTCTCATAATTAAGCATAGGGGATGTAGCATGAGGATATGGCTCATAGTTAGGATAAGTGAAAGTGTTTGGGTAAGGTGGGTATGTATATTGTGATGGTGGGTACCAATAAGGATTTGGATAGTACTGTGGTTGTTGTTCATAGGTTTGAGGTGGAATGTTTCTTGTGTATGGTCTTCCATGGTATGGGTAACCATGGGGATACGGATAAGCACTCATTGTAAGCTTCGATGGATTGATTGTAGAAAATTTCCTGCGCAAGCCTAACAAACAACAAATATATCGCAACTAAAAGTAGTTGCAAGTGAGCACAAGATATGTTCAAGATAAATAAGCTCACTTCTCTAATCAAGTAACAAAAATAAGAAAATAAAACAAACAAAAAGAAAGCAATTCAAGAACTGTTAAAATTCTACTTCAAAGATGTCAACACTATTCAAGAACCATTTGTCATCCCCGGCAACGGCGCCATTTTGACATTTGTTTTGTGTATGGGGTGAGTGTGAATCTGTGAAGGGTGTTGAAACGAAGATTCAAGACTCCTCGAGTGTCGTGTCTCTCAAGGATGGCTTTAATCTAGCAATTTATATAAAATATCCACATAAATCAACCTTGGGGCCACCAATTCCCTTTCTAATCTACTCTAACATTCTAAAGAAACAAGAAAAAGATATGAAATCTCAAAGAAACAAATATTAGATTAAGAATTGGAGAGAATAGTTACCACCCTTAAGAAGGGGATCTTTACACTTTAGTTCTTGAAATTTCAATCTTCATCCTTGCCCTTGGATCTAATCTAAGCTAGAAGAAAAGGAATTTTTCCCCAAGAGGGGAGAAAACCCTCTACAATTTTCAGATCTATCCTATCCTATCCTCCTTTTTTTCCTAGGTTTAGGGTAAAAGGGATTTATATAGGTGACAAAAGGGAACAAATTTCCCAAAATGGCCCTTGGCCCAACCACGCACGCTACCACGCGTGGTGGTGGGCGTGGATGGCTACTGGAAAGATTCCACGCCCAGCCACACGCGTGTGAGGCTGCGTGGGACGATACTGCACGCATTGCGGCTTCTTTTGTCTTTTGCTCTATTTTAGCCTCAAATCTCTCTCCTACCTGTAAAATACCTCAAAACTCTTCCTAGGAATGATGTTAGAAGATTTTGATCACATCTGAGCTAAAACGCATGCAATTGTTATGATCGGATGACAAAACGTTGCACTTTTAATCCAATTAAGACCCTTTTTAAGTACCATTCTTGGTGCTTATCAACTGTCCTTGATGAAACTGTTGAATTTTCCATTTTGAAATTGCCTGAAAACAATAATAATCATTGCTTTGCTGTAGACGTTTTAGATTCCATAATTTCAGCTGAGTTTTTAGATAAATCTCCGTTGAAGGTCGAAGCAGATGAAGAGGAACCTAATCAAAGCCCAATAAAAGAGGGGGGGGGGGGATGTTGAAGGATGTTCACTCACAGACGGTTTGGAGCAAATCAAAGAAAAACACCAACCCTCAATTGAAGCTGACGTTCCGCCCAAGCTGGAATTAAAACCGCTTCCTAGTTCTTTAAAATATGCTTTCTTAGGTCCAAATAATACTTATCCTGTAATAATTGCCTCTAACCTTTCACAGGAACAAGAAACAAAATTGCTTGATGTATTAAAAAAATATAAAAGTGCAATTGGTTGGACAGTAGGAGATATTAAAGGAATAAGTCCAACGGTTTGTATGCATCGGATCTTACATGAAGAAGGAGCAACCCCTGTCTGTCAACCTCAGCGCAGGTTAAATCCAAATATGAAGGAGGTTGTACGTGCAGAAGTCTTAAAGTTGTTGGACTCAGGTATTATTTATCCAATTTCAGATAGTAAATGGGTAAGTCCAATTCATGTAGTGCCGAAAAAATCTGGAATTACTGTGGTCACTAATGAAAAAAATGAATTAATCCCAACTAGAACAGTAATTGGGTGGCGCATGTACATAGATTACAGAAAATTGAATGCTGCCACTAAAAAAGATCATTTTCCTTTGCCCTTTATTGACCAAATGCTAGAAAGATTAGCTGGGCATGCTTGTTACTATTTTTTAGATGGCTTTCAAGGTTATTTTCAAATTCCTATTGCACCTGAAGATTAAGAGAAGATGACATTTACATGCCCGTTTGGCACATTTGCTTATCGCATAATGTCATTTGGGTTATGTAATGCACCTGCGACTTTTCAAAGGTGTATGATGTCAATATTTTCTGATATGATTGAGAGATATGTTGAAGTGTTTATGGATGATTTTTCTCTGTTTGGTGATTCTTTTGATGACTGTCTTTCTCATTTATCTTCTGTTCTTGAAAGGTGTGTTAAAATGAACTTAACCTTGAGTTGGGAGAAAAGGAATTTCATGGTTAATGAGGGCATTGTTTTGGGCCATATTATTTCTGACAGGGGCATAGAGGTTGACAAGGCGAAAATTGAAGTTATTTCTAAACTACCTCCCCCTACATCTGTGAAAGAAGTGCAAAGTTTTCTTGGTCATGCAGGTTTTTACAGGCGTTTCATAAAAGACTTTTCAAAAATTTGTATGCCTATGTGTAATCTGCTAGCAAAAGATGTTGTCTTCAAGTTTGATGATGAATGTTTGTCTGCTTTCAACTTTTTGAAAGAAAAATTAACTTCTGCTCCCATTCTTGCTGCACCTAATTGGGAGCACCCTTTTGAAATTATGTGTGATGCATCTGATTATGCCATAGGTGTTGTTTTAGGACAGAAAATTAATAAACTGCCTTATGTGATTCATTATGCAAGTAAAACTTTGGATAATGCTCAGGTTAACTATACAACCACTGAAAAGGAGTTGTTAGCTATAGTCTTTGCATTAGAAAAATTTCGTTCTTACTTGATTGGTTCTAAAGTGATTGTTTATTTTGATCATTCTGCTTTGAAATTTTTGTTGGCTAAAAAAGATGCTAAACCTAGACTCATAAGATGGATTTTGTTGCTGCATGAATTTGATTTGACTATCAGGGACAAGAAAGGGTGCGAGAATGTGGTAGCTGACCATTTGTCTCATTTACCTGATGCTGCTAATAATTCTCCTAATTCTGATATTCCTATAAATGACAGGTTCCCTGATGAACAGTTACTTTCGTTACAGAATAAAGAACCTTGGTATGCAGACATTGTGAATTATTTAGTCTCGGGTTAATTTCACCCAGACTTAAATTCGCAAGGAAAAAAACATTTTCTTTTGGGATGAGCCTTATTTGTTTAAAATCTGTCCTGATCAAATAATTAGAAGGTGCATACCTGAGTTTGAGCATCAAAATATTTTGAATCACAGTCACACTCTAAACTGCGGAGGACATTTTAGTGGGAAGAAAACTGCCTTGAAAGTTTTGCAGTCTGGGTTTTATTGGCCCACTTTGTTCAAGGATGCAATTGAATTTTGTGCTAAGTGTGATAGATGCCAGAGAATAGGTAATATAAGTAAGCGTCATGAAATGCCCCTTTCAAATATTTTAGTTGTTGATCTGTTTGATGTTTGGGGAATTGATTTCATAGGGCCTTTTCCTACATCTTTTGGTTATAAGTACATTCTTGTGGCTGTTGATTATGTGTCTAAATGGGTTGAAGCTGTGGCTACTAGAACAAATGATAGTAAGGTTGTTTTACAGTTCTTGAAAAATATTTTTGCCAGGTTTGGGACACCCAGAGCAATTATTAGCGATGAAGGTACCCACTTCTATAATAAACATTTTGCAGGTCTTCTGAAAAAAATATGGCATTACTCACAGCGTGGCTACTCCGTACCATCCACAAACCTCTGGGCAAGTAGAGGTGAGTAATAGACAGATTAAAGGAATCTTGGAAAAGACAGTAAATCCTTCCCGGAAGGATTGGGCTATCAAATTGAATGATGCACTTTGAGCTTACAAGACCGCCTACAAGACCCCGATTGGTATGAGCCCGTACAGGTTAGTATTTGGCAAGGCTTGTCATTTGCCGGTGGAGTTAGAACATAGAGCCTATTGGGCTATTAAATTTCTGAATTTTGATTTGCAGAAAGCTGGTGAGGTAAGAAAATTGAATTTGAATGAATTAGACGAAATAAGAAATGAGGCGTATGAAAACTCAAAAATTTATAAAGAGATAACCAAAGTCTATCATGATAGGTCTATTTTGAGGAAAAATTTTGAACCTGGTATGAAAGTGTTGTTATTTAACTCTCATTTGAGGTTGTTTGCAGGTAAGTTAAAATCTAGATGGACAGGACCTTTTGTAATAGTTGAAGTGTTTTCTCACGGTGCCTGCGAGATCGAAAATCCAAAAACAGGTGAAAATTTTAAGGTAAATGGGCAAAGACTTAAGCAGTAATTTGAGGGGGAACCATCGACCCATATTGTTGAACAGGTAGAGTTGCAGGATTATGAATGTCCGTGTTGTCACTGACGCGTTTTTGGAAGGCAACCCAAATCTCTTTCCCTTCTCCTTTACTTTCATTTTTGCTTGTTACGCCATTTTTCAATAACTTGATGAGCTTTTGGTTTTGTGTTCTCTTATAATTTTTGTTCTCAACATTGAGGACAATGTTTGAAATAAGTGTGGGGAAGGGATTTCTATATTAATTTATTTTTGTACTTCCATTTCGAGTAAGGAGATAAAAAAAACAAAAAAAAAAGATTTACTTTTAAACAAAATAAATAAGTATGAACTTGAGCTCTTACCCAATAAGCCTTTTTGAATAGTCTATGATGAAAATAACGCAAGTTTCTGTCAACTCTTAGTGTGTATACTGCATGTGGCTAGTTGTTAATTGCTTTAGTGTTATATTTTGAATAGCTTTTCTCTACAAAAATAAAAACAAAAAACAAAAAAAAAAAAAGAAACAAAATAGATAGAAATTAAAAAAAATAACAAAAACCCATATATGTTTAATGCAATCTCTTTGATGATTTTTATGTTGATTTCACTCTATATCACCTTTTTTCAAATTTTTAAACTATTCTTGAGTGCTATAAATTGTGGTGTAGTTTGTTGGTTCAAGGATCATCTTTGTGGCATAAGTGAGGTGAAAAATATAAAAAAAAAATGAGTGTTCTATTTATTTATTTATTTTATTTGCAAAAATTCAGAGATTCTACTCCGCTGGATCAACCACCTACACATGTACCATAAATAAATAAATAAGTATTGTGGTATGGTTCATGAGTACACACATAATTGAAAACCCAAACACGCCTGGCGTAAAATGGCGAGGTTTTTTGGGGAAGTTCTCTTTGGAAAAAGTCATAAATAAAAAAAAATAATGAGTGAACTTTGGAAGAGACGAGCAATTGCATTTCAATTTTAATAAATGCCTTGATCCTTGTACCTTCATGTTTTGCACCTGCACTGTGATAGGATGTTTCTGAATTTGCCGTAGGTTGTATTTTGTGAAATTTTCATATTTTATGAGTTGTTGTATAGCTCACATAAAGGTACAAACACACAAGCACATGTTTTATTTTAATAAGTATGTCAAAGTTATTTTCTAGCCTAGCATCTTACGCATATGAGTTACACTAACCCTGCATTTTTTAGGCAAATAAATTTGAAAGGCTATTTGGGTGAAGCTCAATCTAGTATACTTGGTTTCATTTTTTTTAACTTCTTTTCGTTCCTTTTCAATAATGTCTTTGCTTGAGGACAAGCAAATAAATAAGTGTGGGAAATTTGATAAACGTTATTATTATTGTTATTTTAATAATCTTTGTATAGTTTTTTTTGGGTGAAGCTCAAAAGTTTTAATTTTATTACATTTGTTGCTTAGTAAAAAGATAAAAACTTGTTAGGATAGTGTGTTTCATACACCTAAATACAATGATCATGCATTTCTTTATTTGTGCTAAGTTTTAAGTGTGTTATACGAGAGTCAGGTTCCTAACAAGTAATTTGAAAGTTATTAAAATGCTTTTAAAAATGAAAAATCTTGAAAATAATTAGGCTAAGAAGTGAAAACTAATGTTGTAAAAGTGGTTTTGATATAAGAAGAATAATAAAATGTGAATTTCCTATTTTACCCCTCAAATTTTGAATATTTTTTAATTTTTTCGTCAAATTTAATGGCCAGGGACTAAACTCGCCAATTCGCGAATAACTGAGGGACTAAATTCGCATACAGCCATCAGTCAGGGACTGAGTCTACACTACCCCTATAACTCAGGGACTAAAGATGTCATTTTCCCTTATTATAATTATTATTATTAGTAGGTTAGTGTAGTTAATAAAATATGTTAGTCAATCCCTAATAATAGCCGTCAACGGTGCCGGACGAGAGACGAGGGAAATCAGAAGCTTCGGACGGCAATCATCAACGGACCTAGTCTTTGGGGATCCGATTCATCAGCTGCGATTGGTGCGTGTTGAGATCGGAGGTCTCTACGGCAAACTTTTGAGGAGAAGCGGTTGGGCTGGAGATTATAAATAGGGTGCGAAATCGGTAAAGGAAGGACGAATTGGAACCACCGATCACATTTCAAGCCTCCTCACTAAAACTCAGTTCGGAGATTTCCGAACTTACGATCGGCGGCATAGCAGTAGTCTTCGTCTGGCGGTGGTGTGCGGTGAATTCCAGATTTATGATCGGCAGCTTCGCGATTCAATTTTGGTGGAGTGATTTGCTTGTCTACAATTGTCGTGACTTGTTTCTTCTCCAGGTTTAATATTTGGACTCTAGAAACATAATGCATTCAATTACATTTGCAACTCCTTTTGTAATTAATATGTTTGGCTGAACTATTCTTTCGCTAGGAATATGATACAAACCTTATGAAAATTTTGCACTTATTTTAATGTTGTCAATCTGTTAAGCTTAAAATGCAGAATTAGTAGGGAAATTTGGTTCATGTTCCTAGCCCTTATTCTTTTGTTGAGCCGCATTCTCGCTTCGTTGTTATTTTAGTATACTTTTCTTGCTAGTTGCTGAGTTACATGCTATCTCGTTCTTGTTGGTTTTTAATTAATTCATTTCTTCAAATTATTTTACTAGTTTCGACTTCACTTTGTTGCATTCGAGTTAATTATTCTCAAAGTTTATAAATTGCATTGTATCAATTCCTTGTGTGTTCGACTCTTGCATTCTGCACACTATTACTACAGTGATTCGTGCACTTGCGAGGACATATATTAAAATTGTCCATCACCACAAACAATTTTTAGCCCACATCGTCTTTGTCATTTTAGACGGAAGCCTAAAACCTCAAATCCGCTATCATCTTGTACAATCGGTATATTGGGGACCCTGGTCCACAGTGTATGGACTCTGATCCAATACACAGAAATTGACTTTATAATGTACAAAATTTATATTCATAATACACATACACATAAAAACGATATAACGAACATGGATTCTGTATGTTATGAGCATGAATTCTGTACATTATGTTAATTGTGTAATTCATTTTCATTATACTTTATTTATGTGTATGTGTATTATCAAGTCAAATATCTGTGTATTGGATCAGGATCCTGGTCCACAGTGTATTGTGGACTCTGATCCAATACACAGAAATTGACTTTATAATGTACAAAATTTATATTCATAATACACATACACATAAACACGATATAACGAACATGGATTTTGTATGTTATGAGCATGAATTCTGTACATTATGTTAATTGTGTAATTCATTTTCATTATACTTTATTTATGTGTATGTGTATTATAAAGTCAAATATTTGTGTATTGGATCAGGATTATGTGTATGTGTATTATGAATATTAACTCTGTGTATTATAAACATGAATTCTATACATTATGAAGTCAAATTCTGTGTATTGGACCAGGGTCCACAGTACACTGTGTGGACCCTGGTTCACAATATAAATTGCCCATCTTGTAAATTGTCAACTATAACGTTAGGCATGTATATTTTATTTTATTTTATTTCTAGACCACGAGATATCCTGAGTAAGCTTTAAATCTAGGGGCACCTTTAAGTCCGAACCATACTCATGCAAATCTCATTCAAACCAGACTGGCCTAATTAAGAGGTCATATTTCTAAACATGTTGGTTTTTTCCATACGAGAGGGGATTCGAACTCCCAACCTCTCTTAAGGAATGACCCAATTATTTTATTTTATTTTTTCATAAAAGTATTTTAAAATCAATTCTACAACCATGTTAGCACCCTTTGCATTTTTTTTTTGTAATTAGTAACGCTTTAATCATCAACGTCCTTCAATATATTTGAAATCATATCGAAAATAACAAAGAGGATATAGGAGCAAAAATACCAAGAAGAAGAAAGTAAAGCGTAAAATGCAAGAGTTTTACAACATGAGCGAACTCTTAATCTCTATTCTATCAAATTTATTCTCTAATATGTCAAGCAATAATAAGTTGTCTCCATTATCCATGTGGTTCCCAAGAAAATTATCTACATGTAAGGGAGTAAAAGTTGGAATTAAATTTTAAGAGTCCAAGTAGTATTCTTTTTTTTTAATACTTGGGTGATCACAGCTTCGCTGAACTAATCCTATGTCTACAAGACCCCGCCCTTAGAGCCATTGTAGATCAGAAGTAAATCGTGAGTCGCGCAACCAACCCACCGAGCAGATCCTAATCTTCATATGTATAAAAGAAATCCAATCCAGACCTTTCAACATCTTTTAGAGTCAGAGTAGTATTTGCATTACACTTTGTTGATTTCTATTATCTCAGGAAGCTTTGTGGAAGTTCCAATACAATGAATGTTTTAGTGGCTGCGTAAAAAATGCTACTCCGTACTTTAAATAAAAATGTTTAATTTTAGTTAAATAATAACCATATTTAATTAAATGTTATGATTTAAAAAACTTCCATAACTTTGTGATGACGACATGGGATCTCGGGAGCCATTTTATTAGGAAAGTCTTAGTCTAAGGGGGTGGCAGAGAAGAATGGTCGTCCAAGAAGTTAAAGGTGGTGTGAAATGAAGCAAAATATTAACAAAAGTTAACCAACAAGGTTTAAACCCATGGCCGCTAACATAACAACACAAGTACCGACCACCCAAGCCACTCAAGATATCATGTACAAGAAGGTAGGATGCTCTATTTACCTGTGTGAATATCGTTGGCATCCAGGTAGTTGGGGGACACGTGTGTCGTACATTTGTCAACCATTCGGATGGCCCTCTACACTATAAATAGAAACATTTGTGCCTTTTTAAGACATCATCCCTTGGATCATTATAGCACCCTAGCTTAGTTGTTTGTGGTTTGAACCTTTTATCCATACACTAGGGTTCAATTCCCCACGGCTACAATATTATTTCTAATCCTCTACTTGGGTTATAGCTTGTATTATTTGGGCCATCGTTTTGGCGGTATCTCGGGCCCGCCTAATAATACTATTATTTTCCTACCCCTATTCTATACTTCCATACCTGGTTTATAGTGGACCAGGTCCCGAAAGAACCATCACTTTGTAATTGTTCTTTAATGACGTGTCATGATAAGCGCCAAAGATAACTAGGCTAAGGGTCTATGTTGGGGTAATTTAGGAATGATTTGGTGTCCTTTTATGAATTATTTATGGCATTTCTAAGCTCTAATGTATAAATCAAATACAAGCTCTATTTTTGGCACTTGGAATGTTTTTATAGGTTTCGAAGATGTAAACGCAAAGCATGTAAACTTGGCAAGCGAAACGAAGAGAAGGAGAAAAGACTGAAGGCGCGGAAAGGCTGCTCCATGCGTGGAGAAAGTCTAGAGACGATCCACGCCTGTGTCCACGCGTGGACTCGTGTGTGGACGGGACATCCCGGAAAATTAAAAGCCAAGGGCAATTTTGGGGAAGCTATTTAAGTCCTAGTTTAGGAAACTTTAAGAGAGTTTTTGGAGAGGTCTGAGATTACACTTTTATCACTTAGACATTGTAGAGAGAAGGGAGAGCTTAATCCTAGCTTGTAGAGAGAGACTAGTTCATCTTTGATTTCAATTTGAGAAGAAAATCTACTTTTCAAGCTTTGATTTGGATTCTATATTCATCTAGATTAGGTAATCTACATTTCTATCTTTAGTTTTGTTTCAATTTTAGATTGCTATTTCAATTCCAATTTATGATTTTAGATCTTGTTGATTTCAATTGCTAGATATATGAGTAGGTAAACTTTTAATAGGGATTGAATTGTGCAAAATCATGATGCTAAGTGTAGATCTATAATTTCTATTGAGGAGATTGGATTGTGTGAGTTGGATTGATTATTCTTGTTCATGATTGATGAATTGTTTGTATTCTTTGAGTATTGGCCAACTCTTGAATGATCTAAGGCAATAAACTAGGCAAGATATTGCTAGTCTTATTGTGACCTCCAATCAATTGTGATTTCTTATTGAGATCTTGAATATGATGGATAGGTAGGTAATGTAGGCAATGTGTTTGTGGAATTTTCTCTATGCCTCTTGGTTGCCTAAAGGCACTCCAAAACTAGAGAACTCTTAGTGGCCAAATGGGGAAAAGTACTAGCTCATCACCCTAGAACAACCAACCTCACAAGCAAATCCTCCCATCCAAATGTCACACGAGGAAGCATCATGATCGCACACAATTTGTTTCCTAGTTTCTTTTAATAGATTTGATTCATTTGATTGATTGAATTTGTTTGAAAAACTTCACAACAATTTGATTTTAATGTGTTTTCGTGATTGGATTACTCTTTGTGGTTCCGTGTTCCATCAAGAACATGGAATTCTCGAAAGCTCTAGCCGATCTCGGATCTTCTATTAATTTGATGCCATTGAGTGTTTATGAGAGCTTGAATTTGTCTTCCTTAAGGCCGACTAGGCTCACACTTCGTTTAGCCGACGGAACCACTCGGTATCCAAAAGGCTTGGCGGAAGATGTGCTTGTGTTCGTCAGTGAACTTTTTGTGCCTGTGGATTTTGTAGTATGTGAAATGGGAAAAGATGAGCCATTTGGTTCATTGATCTTAGGAAGACCGTTTTTGGCAACTTGTTGTGCCTTGATTGATGTAGGCACGAGAGAAATAACTCTTAGGTTTGAAGGAGAGAAAGCGAAGACCGAGAAGGTCAATTCAATGAAAGAAGGAAGAATACTTGGACACCCAATATAGTCAAGGTAAAAACCAAGACTAAACCAAGATGGGAAGTGGAGAAATTGGTTTGGAAGAATACTTGGACACCCAAGTACTTCCTACCAAAGGTCAATGACAATGATTGAAGTAGGAGAAATGCTGAGTCTAGCCAAGGACAATAAACGTGGCACTTCTTGGGGGGCAACCCAAGGTTTTCGTGTGAATAGTTATTTTCAGTTTCTTGTGAATTTTTGTTGTTTTTGTTGGTATTTTGTTTTGGTATGTTCTTGGGACTAACTTGCAGGAGTTCGGTGGAAAAGTGATGAAAAACTTGAGCGAAATTAACTAAAAGCGAAAGGAAAAACAAAGAACAAAAAACGAATTTAGCAAATAGCCTTCCATGTATACTCTACACGTGGAGCAAAAGTGGAAAATCTTCAAAGAGCTCCCACGTTGAGGCCGCATGGCAAATCTTCAGAGGCCAACCATGCGTGGACGCCCACGTGGACAAGAGGCGGTCGAGAAAAAATAAAAGTTGATGCCGAGACTTCATTTAGACATTTCCTTCCACTTTTGCTTTGTTCTTGACCACGTGAAGGAGGTTCCCACGCAAGGTTTGAGAGTATTTTCCTTAGTCTTCATCTTTTGTGCAATTTTTCAAGTAGAAATCATCAAAAGCTCATCCTAAAAAAGGTAAATAATCTTAAAACATCATCTTCCATTGCCATTTTTGAAGTTTTTGAGATGAATGTTCTTGAATTTCTAGCTACATTGCCTTGTGAATTTTATGATGAAATACTTGTGAATAATGGTTAGCTTTGCATCATAGAACATTGTTTCATGGTTTTATTTCATTGGATTGGAATAATTTGTGAGATTGAAATTTCTTGAAGAACCCTAGTTTGAATTTGGATGAAATTGGTAATGGGTTTGTTGATAAATGTTGAATTACATGAAATTGTTGGTAAAATTTGTTAGGAAACATGTTCTTGTGCTTGAATATGAATGCAATTTGATGATGCACACACTAGTATGTTGGAATTCAAATTCACCCTTCAACCCTAGTTCTTGAATTGGGGAAGAAGATAAAGTTGACTTTTGGAAATTGTTGACTTTGACTTGACTTTGTCTAATCTTGAATTTTGAGTGAATGTTGATGATTGAAATGCATTGCAATGATTCTTATGATTGAGAATTTTGATGGAAAAAGAGAGAAAACCATGCCAAATTTTTGAAAATTTTTTTGAGGAATTTTCGAAAAAGAAAGGGGAATTTCGAAAAAAATTGAGAGAAAAATTTGAGAAAGAAAAGAGAGATTGTGTGTGACTAACCATTGCAATGTGTGGAATTATTTTGTGTTAAGACTTTGTAGGAACATATGATGGGACGAACAAAAGAGCAAGCAAAGAAAAGAACATATGAAGTTGGAAGTTCTAGCATCGGTAATTAACTCTGAATTGTTTATATTCTTTGAGTATTGGCCAACTCTTGAATGATCTAAGGAAATAAACTAGGCAAGATATTGCTAGTCTTATTGTGAAATCCAATCAATTGTGATTTCCTATTGAGATCTTGAATAGGATGGATAGGTAGGTGATGTAGGCAATGTGTTTTTGAAATTTCCTCTATGCCTCTTGGTTGCCTAAAGGCACTCCAAAACTAGAGAACTCTTAGTAGACCAAATGGGGAAAAGTACTAGCTAATCACCCTAGAACAACCAACCTCACAAGCCAATCCTCCCGTCCAAATGTCACACGAGGAAGCATCATGATCGCACACAATTTGTTTCCTAGTTTCTTTTAATGGATTTGATTCATTTGATTGATTGAATTTGTTTGAAAAACTTCACAACGATTTGATTTTAATGTGTTTTCGTGATTGGATTACTCTATTGCGCACAATGCATTCCCTTAACTAGAAGCTAAGCAAGACCTCCACTTTGACCTCTTTGTGAGACAATAATACCCGGGGGCAACCGGCCCCAAACACAAAATGTTTTGAGGATCCGCGAAAGGAAATCAAAATCATGTCACTTTGTGGTTAACCATCGGTGTATAAATATTTTACGACATCAGTGCATTAATATTAATTCAAAGTATATTGGTTGATTCATCACAAGCTAATTATATAAATATTGTGATAAAAAAGTCTTATGCATTAATCAAATGCATTTTAAAAAATAAGAAGAAAAAAATTACAAAGCCAAATAATAAGAATGTTAATTACTAAACATAAAATTGAACAGTAATAATTTTTTTTATAAATAATTAAAGTGGGGTGTTATCTAAAAACATAATAAGTCTCAATTCAGGCTATATGATATCCTTGATTTATGTTTGTTTTTTATACGTTATTCTATAAGAGTTGTACTATGCACTTTTTTTAAATAAAAATATCTTTACCATTATAACTTCTATGATATTTTCTCATTATTATTACCATTCACATACATACATAATATTTTTTCTTATATTCTTCAATGGTAAATAATGTATGTTGACGTTATATATTGAAGTAATATAAAAAATAAGTTTGATTTCATTTAGATTTTAATTAAATGTTACTATAATTATATTTAATAATTTATTATATTTAAAATTCATACTTTAAAAATATTAATCATACTATAATTATTACTCAAATTAGCAAGTATATTTTTAAAATAATATAAATTCTACAACTATGAATTTAATGTGCACACACAAATGTATAGTATAATTAAGATTTAACATTGAATATTAATAATGGACATATATTTTTGCACATCGTGCATATAATATAAAATACTAGTTTAATTTCTTAATCAAGCAATGTTTTTACATAGTTGATAAGGTATAATGGGAATATACAAAACATATATGTCGTATAAAACTACCCAACCCGACATATTTTAGGTGCTCCTTGGCATTGCAAGTTAGGAAACCAACCCTCTTGGGTTTGTATTGTCTATAGCCAAATTAGTCCCGGTCTATACGTGTTACGACCAACTTGATGAGTCACTAACCGATCAAATAGGTGAGCATCACATAAGTCTTGTTGGTGAGATTTCGTGCTCCCCTTCTTCTTTTTATTTTTATTTTTATTATTATTATTTTTTTTTGGTGGATAAAGGTATGTAAATATATAAATAACCCAAAGAAGTATGAATACATGGGACATATATACCCCGGTCCCGAAGGAAAGTCCAGTAATGTGGCAGTGTAAAGCAAAAGTATATTATGAAGCCAATATTGTCATATATAACCATAACTATGAATGCATAACAAACCAATTAACTCTATGCATGTAATTGTAGAGAAATCTAGCTTCTAGCATTATAAAAGCTAGGCACTAACGTCTTGTGAGAGACTTTTTATAAACAACTTTAGTATACTTTCTAACTTTAAAGAGTCTTCCAAGTTCCAACCTCAATTGCTTGTAACTATACAGTGTACGTACTAAGACTTGCTATTAATAAAATCAACTTTGTCTAGCCATTTTCATAGTATCTACTCTACACATTACATAGTGCATAGTTCCTAAATTATGTACGCCAAGGCATAATTTAATATTCGTGGAGAATGTTATCTAAAATATAATGAATTAATACTTACGATAGTCCTCGACTATAGTGTTTTTCCTCAATTTCATCCTAAACGAATTTGGTAACGTAATATGGTCTTAAACTTTTGCGTTTTTGCTCAATGTATGTAGTCCTCCGTTTGTTATTGATGTTAAATAGATGGACAATTCTGTAATTTTAATATTGGCATCTCTTTTAATTTATTTATAATGATTAAATAAATCAACTCTCTTTTATAAATTGTCTCAGCAATCCGTAAATATTGAAATTAATGGGACAATTCGTAATTCGTAAAAGAGTTCTATTGAAATTACTAGGACAATTCGTAAAAGATTGGTGATTTATTTAATCATTATAAATAAATTAAAAGAAAGGGCAAAATTGAAATTACTTAATTATATTGTCCCTCTATTTAACACCAATTTGACGAAATAACAAATGGAGGACTACATTGAGCAAAAATACAAAATTCTGAAACTACATTAGGTCACCAAAATCATTTAAGACAAAATTGAGAAAAACCACTATGGCTATGTTAGGCAAACTTAGCTGAAAAAGTAGCTGAAAGCCAGTAGCTGAAAGTTAAAAAGTTATAAGCTCGAAGCTGAAATCTGAGAGTTGTTAAGCTAGCTATTATGCTTAAAAGTGTTTGGTAAAATTAGCTTTTTGATAAACTGATAAATGTAAAAAGACTAAAAATGACATCTTCAATTCATAAAACTTGAATAGTTTTAAATTTAAATAGGTTTGTTTACATATTAAAATGTGAAATAATGAAAGGAATATATTTTAATAAAATATAAAGTAAGAACATATATTTGAAAATATATAATGTAAAACAAAATATTTATAATTCATAAAATCAGTACATACAAAAATTAATGTTCAAACACACAAATGTCAAATTGAAATTACAACCAAACATATTGAACAAAAAAGGCCAAAAGAATTTTAATTGAGAGGGTAAAAGATGTCATTTATTTAAAATAATAAGGATAAAGATGGAAAAAGTTATGAATCTACTAGCTTATTTTTGGAAAGGTATCTAAAGTAGCTTTTCAAAAAAAGCTCTTATTTTAAGTAATTTAAAATAAACTATAAGTTCCTAAATAATCTCTGCGAAACAGAGTCTATATATAATCAATGACCATTATGGGTATTAACTCAAAATATATTATTCAAAAAATACTCAAAATATAATTTTGGTGGAGCACTTTGCTTCTCTCTTCTTTTTTTTTTTTTTTTCTCCTAAGAGCGTCCTTAGGCCTTCCCCAATTGTAGATTTTGGAGAGTTTTTAGAATAGTCTACCCCAATTGTAGATTTTCCAGAGTTTTTAGAATAGTAAAATCCAATGGCTGGGGTTTTAACAAATGTGAATGTGGGGGTGGGGGAGGGATTTTATGGATTTTTTTCTCCTGCAAATTTGGGATTTTGGCAGGCTAGGGTGGGGCCCACTGGGCAGAAAACACTGTACCTCACGCACTTGAGGCGCAGTGTCTCACGCCCAAGCGGGTGCGTGCACTGCACGGGCCCCCCTGGGCGCATAAATTTAATTTTTTTTTCAGTTTTTGTTTTTTTTTTCCTTTTCTTTTTTTTTCCCTCCCCTCTCATTTTCTCTTTTCTAATCAGTACTGCAAAATCTATTCAAAAATCGTTAACTATTGAGGAAGGCCTTATTAGTAGTGAACATTTTGAGGTTTTTGGTACACTAACCGCATGTTTGGTTGGTATAATTTTTTAAATTTTATACCAAAAAATAAATAACTCTTTCCAAATAATTCACAATATACACATTTTAAATAAATAAACATAAAAATGAAATGTAATCTAAGTAAAGGTTTAGCTCATGAATCTAAAATCTCATTTGGTTCATTCATAATACAACATTTGTTGGTTATTTCCAACCAAGTGATTATCTTCTTGAATTTTCCGGTGGAAAGATGCCCATGAGTGATTGTGTTCTTAGTGTTCTGGCTGCACTAGAAGTGAGTGGCCACTTTGCATCCTTTTGGCTGCTTCGAATGGCATATAGAGCTTGTATTCTTCTCAGGATAATCTCATCACATTTTATAGTAATATTAGGACTATTAAATATATGATCATTTGTTGCAGGAAGACTCCTTGAAATAAGGAGATACACACATCTCAAACCAACTTTCTGAAGACTTTATAATCTTTTCTTCTAAATATTATTAAATGTTGTTTAAAAACTTTTGTTATTTACATAATATTTTATTTCATAATTTATAGATCATTTTATTAATATTGTAATTGCTATAGAATAATATTTAATAATAATAATAATAATAATATAATTTTGTATAAGGGTATTTATGTCTTTTAAATATTTATTCCATTTCTATTCCTTTAACCAACCAAACGTTGGAATACAATTCCTAAAGTCTATTCATTCAACGAACCATACAATAGAATACAATTGTTGTTCTATTCCTTACTTATTTCATTCCTTATGGAATAGCATTCCTATTCCCTCCAAATTCATTCCGTGAATCAAGCGTGTTGTAAATGCCTACATAGATGAAAGAGAAGCAAGGTGAGAAAAAAAATGGCCTGCAAACAATGATTTTTGGAAAAGTGATTGGCACCCACGGATTTCAAGGTGAAATCGTGCCAAGCACCGCGTCAGGCGCAACAAGCGCGCCCAGTCGGTGCGTGTGCTGCACACAAACGCAGCTGACAGTTTTTTTTAAAAATAAGATTTGTTTTATTTTTTTCCTCTACTCTCATTTTTTCTTTCCTAATTACACTTACAAAAACTACTTAAAAAAAAGAAAAAAAAAAAAAAAAAAAAAAA